>NW_006920426.1:732390-761334 GCF_000344685.1 Gloeophyllum trabeum ATCC 11539
CTACTGCCCTGGTGGCAGAGTGCAGTCGGGGCGGGGGTGGCCACCCGTGAATCTCTCGGTATATTGGAGAGTCTTCCGAGAGGATCACCTGCCCGATCGTCGCAAGATGATTGTAAGCAGGCACTGTGGAGGCACCTCTGTATACATCAACACCCTCGCTTCACGGTCTCTATATTGCATCCCCCTTGGCACTGAACGAGTCAACGGCATCGCCTGATGCTGACGTGCTCCGCTTCAATTCTCAACATCACGCCCGCGGTCATCCATCCAGAGCTGGCAGAAATCGCTACGGAATGAATGCATATAGGCGCTAATTTTGTCCTGTACCCATGTATATGTACCCTCCGAATAGTTCGCATTATCATCGTGTATATTTTCTGTCACGGATGATTTCCACGACATGGTAGCACAACCGATCTGGCGGACTGCAGAATACCAGCCTTTGTGATTTTATGCCACGTCCTGTACCGGTTTTCAATATACATCACGATGATACGCTTATGAACTTGGGAAAAGCGGCGCCGATTGTTAACGCCACGTTGAGTGTCGATAGTAGGCCTTCTCTAGGTCTACAGCGGGGCAGGGAAAGCTCTCGTCTCCTTGAGCACTAGCTGCCTCGCGTCCTGTCTCCCTGAGCGATCTCATTAATTCGAAGATATCCACCAGCGCGAGGTGCGTTCTGACGCTGGACGTACAGATTAAAGTTTCGGCCGACACCAACGCTAGACCACACGCAATAGAAGAAGGCTGCAGAATATGTATATGTCATCGGATACAGATGAAGAACAGCAATCATATGACGGTGACTGGAAGACGTCTCCGCTTCTGGAATACAGTACAGGTATGTATAGCTCGGACTCGGAAGCTGACCGAGTTCGGGAAGTTCGCGTCGGTGGCTTGGAGGCTGTAGCGTTATACCTCGAGATTCAGTCGGTGCGACTGAGCTGGACAGGGGCTGCACTTGACATCGACACATGACGCAGAGAAGGAGCTTATCCGAGCACAAATGCCCGGTTGAAAGACGATCGCGACATATATGAGTTCTGACGAGACAATGTGTGGATGACAAAGGTGGCGGCGGGACCTGAAGCATTTTAGGACACCGAGAGCAAACGCCTTGCTAAACAATAGTCAGTGGTCAGGTTGGGCGGAATAGCCCTATATTTGCGTGGGCCGTGAAGAGCTTACACGAGCGAGCCTTGGGAACAAGAGCCATTCGTCGCCCACCAAAGCAGACACGAGGGCTCTGGTGACAGAGAAGAATCTAACGACAGGAGGAGTGTGAGCGCAGTTGTCTTGATTACAACCGGAAGATAGCTAATTTTCATAAAGCTGTAGAACGACGGGGAGTCCAGTCTCCACGGATTGTGGCTATCCGGTCGCTCCAGGCAGCAGACAGTAGCACGAGTGGTCGTTCAAGCCGCAGGCAAGCAGCAGAATGAAGCATAGACCGGTACACGAGTGCCAGAGAGAGCATAACCTAGACGTCTATGAAAGCCCCTATTTGTACGAGCCCACGTTGCGTGAAAGATCTAGGTTCGGCGGCTTGCGCAAAGGCTATCAAGATGGAAGGAGAGCGCCCGAGTAAAAGGGAAATGAAAAGATGGCGAGCACGGATATCCGAGTAGGGCGTCATAAGACAACCTCCATTAATAACAACGGTGGTAAGACGGTACCCCGCAGCGTCCTGATAGTGACCGTCCTGAGCCGCGAGGCAGCGGTTGTGGGAATAAAGCCTTCATTTCCGAGTAGGAAGGGTAAAAGGGCAAGGGGTATCAGCGAAGTACCCAGCGGATACCTTCGAAAATCTGTTCGATTAGATGAAAGCTACCAGGTTTGGTCTGAAAAGATAGCGACGGATGTCATAGGCTACTGCGTTGCGAGAGTCTGGATAGATTGCCTCTCATCTCCGCAGGTCTCGTATCAGCCGCAGGCGCGCACGTTGTACACACAGATGAAAGCTAGCCCGATGTGAGGCCCCGGCAGACCCTGGCGGCACTGAGTTAGCGTCCAGCGAAGAGTATAGGAATACCGTAGTCGGAGACACTCCTGAGTGCAAGGTCCGCACAGAGTCCGAGTAGCCCCGAAAAGGAAAGTCTGTAATGAACCGGATTGCCGTACGACTCGCCTTGCTCCCAGCGACCGCGCAGTGATGTTCTCAGAAACGATTATCTGGGGGTGTAAGTCAACATATCTGGACCGCGCACCGTCGCTTCTTTCACAGCAGCCGCCCTGACAAAGTTTGCCTAGATTCGCTATGACGTGCCCAACCTTGCATGCTGCCAGTGATGGCCCCTCTTAAAACTCTCGCTCCAACGATTACCTACCGTGCGTCCCGCCCCTCCCTTACCTATACTTATTATCTATTCGCTTACCCACTCTGTCTCCTCTCCATGTCTGATTATTATCCTGTCTCCGACTCTGGCCATGTCTATCGTTCAAATAGGGAACGCATTGCGAATTGGATAGAAGCGTACGGGGACGTCCAGTTGAAGTCGCCCTCGGATCCGCCTTCGCCCGTGGATGAGTGGCTTGGCCCAGACGGCACCGAGGACGACTATGAATACGACGACCCCTCCATCCCGCCCAGGATACTTCTGAGGTACAGGGATGGAAGGCCCGACGTGGTCGTGGATCCTTTAGAGGGTGCGTTGTTTGGGGATCTACTCACCAGGAAATCTCTCATGTACATCTCCTTGCTAGACCCAGAAAGCCCATATTACCACCGCTCGTACTCGAGGTCGACTTCGTCGTCCGACCATGGCCACCACGGTCCACGTCCAGTCCGCGTCTCGGCGCCGAACCGCAACATATACGCGTCTCCCATGCCCGCACAGCCGGAGCAAATCCAAATCCTACCTGCACGCTCGAATTCAAGTTCCTCCGTCCCGCACCACTTTCCCGCACCACCTTCTCAAGCTCCGTCCCTGGCGCACTCTCACTCGCAACCGGTGCCATTCCATCATTCCTCCCGCCATCCTGCCCACCCGGCGCATCGTCACCCTCATCGTGAGTCACGCACCTGGGCACCTAACCCTTGCTAATGTCTACTTCAAGATGTTCCACACGGGCATCCGTCGCAATACGCCGCTCCACAACCACACTACCCACCGGCTCACCCCGCGCCAGGGATGGGCCACTCGCACTCCGCACCACTGCCCCTGCCGCCGCCGCACCGCACGGACTCGCGCACGGCGTACACAATCCCGTACTGGGGTCCGTCGCAGGCACCGGCCGAGCGCGGGCGATCCCGCACGCACCATGCCATCCGCGAAGAAGACGAAGGTCAATACGGGGACGGAAGAAGCAGGAGCGTGCCGCGCTCGTCGAGCCACCAGCGATCGCGAAGCCGCCCCGGGCATCACTCGGACGCGGAGAGCTGGTACCACGGCCAGGAGAGGAACCGGACGGTCAGCTTTGGCTCGGCGCAGACTTACTATCCGAACGGGGCGAGCACTGTGGTGAGTCTTGCTTTCTTGGTTCCAACCTATTTCCGCTCGGCTGGTGCGCGGGTCGCCGACTTGGTCGAGAGCGCGGAGATGGAGACACGATCGTGGCTGGGCTGGCACAGGAGATATGAAGAGCGATCTGCGGTCTGCTGTATAGCGGTACCGTGGGTTCTACTCTTCATATCTCCTGTTCCCTATATTGTGGGATCGTGAAGCAGAGTAGTCCAGCCCTTCATCTCGACGTCGGGACGCAGCTTCGGGATCGTTATACCTCTCTGATCGCGAATACCAACTGACCTTCGTCGTCTATCCCAGCATCTCCCACCGTCGCCACGTTCGGGGCACACCTCGCTCTCTCCGACTTCGACGAAGCACTCGCACCATTCGTACGGCTCGCACCATTCACAGCAGCACCACCACCACCACCATGCGTATCCGGAAAAGAAGGGGTTCTTCCACCGCATATTCGATGTCTTCGACCATCACGATCGGGAATATGAGGGGATGAACCCGGAGGAGTACCATCGGAGACTGGTTAAACGACACCCTCCGACCGTGCACGATTAAGGGGCGGTGTGCTGAAGCATTAAAAAACCATGATCAGTGCCATCGTTCATTCGGGTTCAGGTTTGAATGGAACTGAACATTCAGTTCCAAATATACCAGGGTTTTTACTTGTCGACGATTTGGATGCCTTCCTTGTACCTTGCCTGTAGTTACGATACTGCGTTGTTAACCCCGTGTTACAAAATCGAGAAATGGCTCACTGGTATGCGCGCTCGGACTTGCCGGCATTCTTTCTGTGGCTCGGAAGCTATCAGCTCAGAGGCTAGGGAAACTGGTGGCAAGGAGAACCACAGTGTCGACGAGAGCGGTCGAGCTCGCTCTGAAACTGGTGGCGGACGAGAGAATTGGTCTCGGAACGGTCTCTCGCACGTACGGCGGACCTGACAGTTTCTCACAGACCCGGTCAACTTGGTCGGGCGACCCTTTAACATTGTCACAATGCTGAGTGATATTCAGAGGCCATGGTAAGCCTTGAGAGCTTGAATATATATGAACTAGTCTTTTTCTGCCGTTGCAAGTTCTCAGGATCCACCGTAAACGCTCGTCTTTTGTGCAATTCACCCAGGTCACGGGCAACGGCGGTGCCAGTGAGGACGAAGTAAAATCAGTTGGCAGTAATCCTTATGGATATCAAGATCCCTTCTGAGTTCTGACGGAACTTTGAAGCGCTCTGCCTCCGGGCTCTTTCACTGCCTCCATCCGCTTTCACATAGCACATACTATAGCCAGCTCAGCGATGCCTCGTGGTTAGGAATGCATTGAAGTACACTGCTTTCTGGTTACTAGCGCTCCTCACGCCTCTTATCGATCTGCACTTTGCCGCGTCTGATACGAAGGAAGGCATACTCACGTATTTGTGGATTTATGCTATGAACCTACGACGGCGTTTTCATCTTATTTCTTTGGAGCAGGGGAATAAATGTGGCTGTGCTAGCACAGGAAATACCTGGAAGCTGTGAGTAATACGCTTCTGAGCCTTTCGAAGATCGAATCAAACAAAGTTCCCGCTCAGCGCTCAGAGGGTATACAAGAGGCCCTCACGCTCAGCAGGTTCAACAGACGAGACCCCCGCGAGAAGATAAATTAGGCCAAGATATCCCGACCTTGATCTCATTGTAACGTGTCCGGCGACGGCCCTATGATCTCCAAAAAGCGCACGAAGAAGAAGGGTGATGAAGACCCGCTTGGGCGGGGTCGGGTCATGCGAAGACGCTTGTGACAATCCTCAGCAAAATCGCCGGTGGGATCCCTAACGTTCCCGACCTGAAGACAAGCTTAAGGTGTGGCGTGGCTAACGAGGTGATCCATATAGTACAGGTAGTCGACTCTCCCTTTATGATGTTTCATCGCTAACTCTGTTCTTCGCAGAAAGCGAAGACGAGTGCGGAAGATGCGCGAGATATTATAGAAAACGTAAACCAAAGTATCGCGCTCTTGATTGAAGAAACCAAGGCGGGACTGGAGCTCAGCTGTCTGAAGAGTGGATCGAGGCGTACATCCAACCAGACAAACACTCACCTCCTAGTCGATACTAGGCGCATGCCTCCGTAATGAAACTCCTCGTCGTAACCTCCCTCGCCATCATCGCGTTTGTGCGGACAATCGGCATCAGCGCCCCTGCAATCGGTACCGTCATCGCACCAGGCAGCAGCCTTAGTGTCTAAGTCGACCGATCAGTATGTCGCGCTATCCCCGGTCGCTTTCACTAAATATAAATCCAATTCACAAACCCTCCACAGCACTACCTAACAGGCCGGGGGTAGCCATCGTCATGGGGCTTCGCCCGTGCTACGACCATCACTGTCGCGATCCCTCCGAAGCGATGGGCACCAGCTTATACAGGGGCAACTTCACCGGCGGGCAGGATAGCACCGCGCTCGGGACGGAGTCGGAGCCTCCGCAACAGAGTTTCACGGTCACCCTCCGTCCGACATTCACACCGGCACTGCTATCTTCAGTGTAGCTCACCTCTCGTTTGTTGGGGTAGGTGCTTTCCTGTACAGTGCGGTTAGAGATGGGATACAGTGTTGATGGCCTACGGGTTGACTGCAGGCGGACACATGGCCGATGTTTGAGATTCACAGTATGTCTGTCACGTTCAGCGACTGCCATAAGACGCGACGATTCTCCAGTTCCGCGAACTCTATGAAGATAGAGCCTCTCACCGGACTTGCAGCGTCATAATACGTCGTACAAAGCTAGCTACGAAGCACACTGTGTCTTGCGTATTAATATACTTTCGTACTGCTAGCCCTAAGGGAACAAAATCGACGGAACTCCAGGCGGTGTACATACGTACGCTGAGACCTAGGTAGCACGGTACGTACCGCGCCTGTTAGGCCTCATCTATATATTGCGTCTAATATTGAGCGCTGAAGCGTTTCGATCTTAGCTTCTCTGAGTACGTGCGCAGGCTGAACTCACACGGCTGAGCGCAGAGACTAGGGACTGGGACAACTGGACTCGCGACGTCCCCGCATCACGCTCGCTTCAGCTACTATGCTATGCAGGCCTCCATGTTACTAGCAGCAGCAGTCCGCTCTGTACGTAACAGCAGCGCGAGGCCCCTGGAGGACGGATTCATACTTACGATAGGTGACTGGCGCTTGGAGTGAACTTCGCGCGTCCATCTGTTAATAGATTGAATCTGGAGGAAGCACGATCTTGATACAACTGGGATTGTGGCTGGCTTCTGGCTCTGGAATCCCGGCGTGAAGGACCGTCCGGATATTGAGTCTGACCATGTATGGTTGAATCTATTTAGTCAAGGTTCAGAGCTCTCAGCGGTTGAAGTTCGACGTCCTTCGGTACGTCACTCTCAGACATTCATTGCTCACGTAAACGCAGACTCCCCGTTCCTCCGAGCTCTACATTGTATCGGCCCCTGCAGACATTCACTCAAGGCAACTTCAGATAAGATGGGTTTGCACTCGGCTCAGATGCACTTAAGGCTCCAAGTTCCTACCGTACAAACAGCGATCAAGAGTGGGAACATCGACATTTTGTCTCCGCTCGTCATCTCACTTGCAGAGACGACCTCGACATCCTCTACGTTGTCTGTTGCAGTGGGCGTAGGGAGCACGATGGATAAGCTGATAGGATATCTGGGCGGACAGCTGACGTCCTTCGTCAGCCGCATCGCAGAGCGCCATCTGAAGAAAGGTCCGAACTCGTTGATCGGACGCATGCTTGACTCTATATGCTGGAACAGCGCGCCCTGTACGCAAGATTTCTGTCCAAACCGCAAGCTGGGAAGGAAATGGAGCGGACGGACTGCGCATAAATCACCTCCTTCCGTGGGCGAGGTAGTAGAGCTGCTGTCCTCGCCGTTCTGTAGTGAGTGCCGAGACGAGTATGCTACGCGCCTGTCGCAAAGTAAAGAGTTCAACTTGGGGTGTGACAAATTAGTGAAAGGGCTACGGTATGTTCAAGTTGGTTGTGATCAATCATCGTCCCCTACTCTGATACGATTATAGACTACCAAATACCTCTGTCCGACTTTTGACAGCATATTACATATGTGCTCTGGCCTCATTCCACCATTCTATTCGACAGATATTTGTGGAAGTTGGTGCAGCGGAAGCCCTTCATGAACTCGTCCACGAGTCAAGGGTCTCCGGTAATCAGGACGTGGTCCTACCGCTACGTCGCTCCTTGATTAGCGTTACCGAAAGTGCCATTCTCCCAGTGATCAAAGGATTTGACGCTCTAGAGGATAAGTTCCAGGAGTATTATCACCAGCACCTGTCTATAAAGGATATAACGGCTTTACTTCCGTATAGTGCCAGTTCCCTGAGATATCTGATGAGAGGACTGCTGTGAGTGTTTCTTGTTATCTGTACTTTATGATACTCAATTCGATGCTTCGAGAGAACCCCAGCTCCAGGTCGTCACGGCTACGAGGCTATCCTCCTCACTCGTGTGGCACGACCTGTCCCTGACCTCCGTTCTCCCGGCCCTGAGATCTAGCCTGGATGAGAACATTGTGCGGAGCCTCTGGCACATTCTATCGGCTACTTCTGACCCAGTCGTGTCTGGGACGGTTGGACGGTTGATCTATAATCTCTATGACTTTGCCACGAAGTCCTGCTTCAATCAGTGGGATCTATCGAGGCAGTGCTACGTTCCCTCAGCAGAGTGGGCATGGCGCACTCTCTGGATGCCCCTTTTCTACCTCAGGTCAGAGTGCACCGGATACGTCCATTAGCTGCATGACTTAGTCATTGTTAGATTATGTTTTCCCAACGTCATCCAGCGACTTTCGCCGAAATATCTGAGCGATACCTGCGACCTTTTCTTCAAGTGGCACGTGGTAGCGCTGTCCATGAGCGTACAGGCTCGGGGCAGTATCGATTCCCTTCGCCCATGTGTAGAGACCTGTCGCCCGTTCAGGCCTTCTAACATCCTCCCTGAGAAAGATGATCCGGTACTATTCCTAATGCTCCACACCACGAATCCTTTGTTTGCGTTGGCTGGAGTTCTCCATGGAGAGCGATTAATTAGTTTTGAATATGGCGGATACGACATTCCTCGGTTTGTACCCTTACCTCGCGTGGCCCAGTTATGCCTCGAGGCTGCAGCGCTTCTCATGAGGTATGCCATTATTCTGACATTTCTTCTTTAGCGGTCTGACAATACTCTTACGCCGTCTACAGCGAGCAAACGCCTGATGATATCGCAACCTCTCCATCTATGCTTCATATGGTTGCTCCGCAATATGACACGGCCGGCCGTCAGATATTGTTAGAAAAGTTGGAACAGTACGGGAAGCAGGGCAGCCTGCTCCAACGTAACAGGATAGACGCTATTCTGAAATGCCTGGACCATGAGGACCCTGAAAGCGTCTTGCATTGCATTGGGATAGTCGCCGGTGCGCCAACGTCGGGTCTCTCTAGAATCTTCGGGGTAGGCTGCTTGTCAGGCGTATGTAGAACACATTTGATGGTGCTCTAGGTCTTCGCAGATCACTATCGAGGCCCATGGACAGCGGAGAGGCATTACGACAGATGTCAGCCATATATGCACCTCCTCGCTCAGGATCCCTACCATGATCTGCGCTGGGTAGCGGTTTCGGATCTATCAGGCTGTGCCGCGTACCGTCCTGTGGTCGTCCCTTCCCACAACGGAGTGCGGCACATAGCGCGACAGCGCAACCGACCGATTGAAGGTGGTCGGCTCGTCATGTTGACCGCCCAGGAAATGATCGCCAGCACCATCGAGGACCTCCACGTACTGTGCGGCAGCACACCGGATTGCCCAGTATTCTGGATGACACGGTGAGTGCCGCTTACCTTTTCATGTCAATTATGGATCCCAGCTCATTAGTCGCAGGGCAAAACTGATACATGCAGTGACTGGTACGGAGAGGCCCAATCATGTGGTGGTATCTTCAGCATTCCGGGGTTTTTGCTTATGTGAATGGTCCTGGCGGGAGTATCATGAGGATGAGGGCGCCGGGAACTCTGGCGTTTAAATCATCCATGAGTGCTGGAGAGGACGAGTCGTCATCTTTTATGGGCACAGTGTCAACAAGATATTGTTCGCAATTATATTGAATAGTACATCATGAATACGGCGCTGCAATAAATATATCCAGAGAATATCCTAGTATACGTCCGAAATCCACGTTGGCACGTTCGAGGCAAGCCCATCAACACTCCTGAGATTCGTCCTCAAACGATCAGCCTCGCAGCCTGATTACGGCCCTTCGTCTCAATGAAAAAAGGGTGGAGATGCCGTGCGCGATGGAGCGTTAGCGAGTGAGAAAGGCTTCTCCTGGGACGATGAAGGTCGTCGTAGCTCGACACAGGTTCATTCCAAGGAGGCTGCAAACATTGAATCTCGAGACTCGGCTGAATACACCCAAAACGATCGAGTTTCTGGCCAGGAGTAAACCGAGAGATACCAACTGGCGAACTCGGTAGCTACAACTACTTGCCTGAAATAACATCGATTAATGCAAGCGTAGACAGCAATGTATGACACCCTAAGCCAAACCTGATGCTGAAGTCTACGAAGCATAACGAACCAACTAGATAACCAAGACCCACGGCCGATCAAGCAGATTTGAGACCAAAGTTACTCAGCTCCTTCGTCACACCCTCCAGGCGCTTCTTCCGGGCGATGAGCTCCTCCCGCCGAGCAACGACATGCGGATCCTCAGCGAGATATGTGGCACACCGAGTGCTTGCATTGGCGGTTCCCAGGCCAAGCTGAGATATCAAGGATGACTGAAGATCCTTTGCGATCGCACGCACGAATTTATGATCGATCATGAGGGGTACATTGTCGATGACACGCTGGCAGGAAGGTTCAGTAAGGATTGAGAGAGCGACACGCAAGAACGAACCTTATATGACACCTGGAAGTAGGCACGCACTTGCGCCATGACATTGATTTCCCTCGCGAACTCGTCGGGCGGATTCAGCTTCCCCAGGTCTTCCTGTGTGATCCCGGTGTATCCGATATCCGCCAAGGCGGCCAACGCAGCGTTGACCTTCGCCTGGTCTTCCTCGCTCAGCGTCGGCTGGGATAGCACCGGTTTCGTGACAGTCGTCATGCGAGGTTCCTCGGCAGACGAAGAAGATACCGTACTATCATCGCTTCCGCTGCTGTCCTCCGAGGACGTTGGCGCATGGAGAGAAGCACGCATTCCATTTGCTTTTGCTTTTTCCTTCGTCGACGAGGTTTTTAGATGTGTCGCAGACTGCTGCGGACTGGCAGGAGCTGGCCCAGCACCGAATGCGCCCGGCTTGAAGGCGAACGGCGTAGCCGTGGAGGGAGTTGAAGTAGATCCAGCTAAGGTCGCGATAGAACTGAATGGCGAAGGAGTGCCACGGAAGCCAGAGGATGTCGACTGCTGTCCGTTCAGACTCTGGAAAGTAAAGCTCGTCGCCGACGCAGCTGGCGGCGCGCCGGCTGTTTGCTGCGATAACTTGCGCACTTTTGCCGGTCGTTCCTGTGAGACGGGCAGCTTTCCTGCGCGGGCGTCCTTGTATTTTGCGAGCCACTTATCCCGGCACGAGTCGTAATAATGCCCGTTCTGCGTAAAAGGCTCGGACTCGATCTCGAGCATCTCGCCGATCCTCTGCAAGCATAACACTTGATGCTTATGTACGAGATCGGCCACGTATCCTCTGTTGACGACCCCCGTGAGACAGAACAGGGAGCAAGAATGTCTAGGAAACGTACCGTAAGACTATGTGCAGGGCATCGTATCGGTCGAACTGGTCCTTCATCATGTCATGGAGCAGGTTAATTACGGACGCTCGGACGCGTTCGAAGCACACCATAGCCGACGGTCTCCAGGTCGTCTGGAATGCTTTAATGAGGGAGACTTTGCATGGAAACGGGACGTCATCCGGCAGTTCTCGAGTAATAGATCTGTGCCCAGCCCCCTTGGTCAGCTCAGTTCCTCGGTAAACTATGTGATCTTACTAACTTTTCGATGTGCTGTAGCATATCCGTCAGATACACGGGCGCCTGCGCACTAACAAGCCCTTCTGCCGGGCCCTCATCCTCGCCGTCACCGATATAGTTCTCAAACACCGCACTACTGATTGTTCCCTCGGGGTAGGGAATGAAATTCGGTGCCGTCCGCCGGACGGCATACTTGAATTCCCGGAACGAGTCGCGGTTCTCGTGTACAAGTCGGCCGGAGTCGAGGCCCCCAGCGACAAAGCCCTGAACGTTGGTGGAGAAGGCAGTGATGAGGCCCAAGACGTATGTCGCAGGTTCGGCTTCGATAGCTTGAGGCAACGAATCGAGCTCCTCGTTACAGTCGCGGAGGACTTCCTTAGCTTGTTTGTGGAGGTGCGGAAGCCTGGTGACCGACGTGAGTGACTTACATTCGACCTACAAGAGATGTTCTTACCGCTCGTCTATGAGTTTTGTGAGCAGCTTGCTCAAAGTTGCAACGAGGTTCCCGGTGCCGAACCGATTCTTGTTCGTAGCGCGCGACCAGGGGATAGTGTTCCCAAAGAAATCTGCCTCGACCTTCCTGGCTTCTGCGGCGGAGATATCCTTCGCTCGCTCGGCGTCGTCAGGTTGTCTGGTGCAGTAGTAGCCGTTGAGGAGGGGATGTCTTCGCCCTTCGATGACGTCCATCCAGAGATCGCGGGCTTTTGTCGCACCCGAAGTCAGCATGTCCGGCTTCGTGAGAACACCTGTGTCGCAAGTTAGACCCATTCAGGTCGCAAAAGTGGAATCCGACGAACCAATTGTTCGAAGCCCTTTAGGATCAACCTGATGAGCGAGCCGCAAGGCCTTTTGGTTTTCAATATCGTCTAGACGTACAATGATCCAGAAGTGCAGGGATTGAAAAGGTGCAGGGACGTACCAGTCATCGGAAGTGCGACAAGAATCAGGCAATTCCCTTGAATGTGAGAGACAACCAAGTCTTCGACGAGCTTCACGATCTCAGGTTCAGCATTCTGGATGATACCTAGGTGCTAGGAATCAGCAGCGAATATGATATTGTGCCACTGGGGAATACGTGCCTGGCAGGTCGATGAACGAGAGGTCCGTCAGGTCCGGGCCGACGAGGTCGACGCACACAACGTTTCTAGAGAAGTCCAGAGTCTTGCGCGTGCCTGCCGGTGCCTTGAGATGATCCGCGCTCATGAGCAGGAACTTGCTCGGCGACACGGAGGGGTTCAACACAGCAGCCTGCGCGCGACGCAAAGCGAGTTCAACATCTCCTTTGTTCGTGATAGCCCCGCCAAAAGGCACTTCTTGTACGTCGTCTCTGCGTTTCCCCTTGTCGTCGAACTCCCACCGGATAGATATCTGGCATTTCCATGGCATGTCGGACGAAGAAAGGCGGCATTCCATGGGGCAGCGGGTACATGTTCCCGCATCTCTGGGAACCTTGATCTGAGTGGCACAGTTAATTATCAGCCATATTGCATAACAATCTATGTGTAGAAAAGGAAATAATAAATGATACATACTCCTGATATCGCTTCTACAACACTGGACTTGCCTTTGAAGCAGTCCATCGTAAATAGGGGTAGAGGTGGATATCACGAGACCACATACCAGCACTCTGGTTGCCAATGACGGCAATGCACGGTAGATCAAGCTCCGCTTGAGCACTGTGGTGAAATGGCTTGAGGACGAAGAACGTTAGGAGAAGGTGGCACAAACATACCCAATTGCCCGAAGCTGCTTCACCAGCTTTAAGAGCTCCTTACGTCGAGACGCATACTCGCTACTGGATAGTTCTGATACTGTGTCTTTCCCCATGGCCGTCTCGTCGGTGAGCTCAGACGATGACAGTGGCAAGTAGGTGCTGGAACGGAAGCAAGTAATGAGGCGCTCGATCATTGCCGGAGTGGCGCGGCAAAGCCACGCGCGTCGGACATATGCTTCCGGCATGCTAGGCACGTGACCGCGTTACGCCTATGCCACTGTCACTGTGGCTCTTGAACAGGGTAAAGCTTCCAGTAGGGTGTCATCATATTCCCGGCATGAAAATATCAATACATCAACGTATAAATTAGGAAAACCATCGTAACATCGTTGCCGTCACATAATTTTCCGTAACTCGAGAGCCACATCATGCAATCGCCGTCTGCGGGCTACTACCTCCTCTCGAAGAGCGCGCGTTTCGGGATCTTCAGCCAGATAGGCTGCACATTTGAGGGTGGCATCTGCAGTTCCGAGGGCCAATCCGCTTATGAGGAACAATTGAAGCTCTTTCCCCAGAGCCTGCACAAACATGTAGTCGATTATTAGTGGGACGTTGTCGATCACCCGCTAGCGTGAATATCCAGTTAGGAATTCCGTCTTTTAGAAGTCGTAGAGCTCACCCTGTAGGATATACCAAAGTACGCTCTGACCTGAGCCATAACGTTCAATTCCCGAGTATACTGGTCTGAGGGCTGCAGCCGTCCCAGGTCTTCTTTTGTCAGGCCAGTGATCCCTATTTTTGCTAGTGCCGACAGTGCGTCGTTGTAGTCCTGCTCAGAAGCATCTGACTGCACAATCGCAGAAGGAATGGTTGCACGCGCTTTCATCTTCAAATTCGGCGCTTTCTTTATCGGACGTCTTGCTGTAAGGGCTTCTACACGCATCTCTTCAAACGACTTCTCAGGGAAATTGCAGACTCCTGGTTAAACTTGGAGGTCAGCTTGGAAGCTCGCAACACCCATGAGGCATACTCGACTCACCACTCTTTGTGAATCCCCCGATGAACGGCGATATGTCCACCCTGTGCGGCTGCACTGGAGGAGGCTGCACTAGATGAGGCACCGCGAAGATTCCGGTGTAACTGATCGTTGATCCGCCTTTCATGGTCACGGAGCCTGTTGGAGAAGCGAACCCAGGCAGGCCCGGAAACAGTGTCGACCCCGTCGAACTTGGCTTCGCTTGAGGTGCGCCCGAAGACTGGGCGGAAAACAGGCCCCCGAAGGGCGTGGCTGAGCCAGGCTTGGTTGTATCGGGCGCAGGAGATCCAGCGGGACTCAAAAGGATTGACGGCCCTGTGCCACTTGGATTGACTTTAGGCGGTGCGGGCGTGCTAAACGCGAAAGGCGATGGCAGATTCGTGTTTGATGGATTAGATGCTGGTGTTCCTGATGAAGGTGGCACTGCAAAGAACGATGAGCCTATTGGAGTCGGCTTTGTCTGCGGAGCTCCAGATGAGATAGATGCAGATGACCCTATCGAAGGCCACGAAATGTTCGGTTTCGCTGGAACAGATACTAACGTTCTAGGTGTAGACGGAGTGGCTAAGCCAGTACCACCGGGTGTAGGATGCAGTGTTCCTGAGGACCCAAATAAACCCTTGCTCGGAAGAGAGGGTGAAGGTTTCAGCGTGGCGAATATAGAGTCTGGAGCTTGAGATGCGAACGGACCAGCAGGCTGCGATATGCCTGGAAGCGTCCCTGAGGAACCTATAGTGGACCGCGCTTGAGAGATAGGTACAGCTGACGGATTCGAAGCGGCAGTCGATGAGCCAGTAGCAGGGGTTGCTGGAGTACCCGAATCTCCGAAGACACTCAACTTGGCTGCTGCTTCAACAGAAGATGCCGTCGTGAACGGCAACTCAGTGGTTGACACTTCATCCAAGGTTCGTCTTAGTGGAGGTTCAGATGACAAACTTAACGGAAAAGGACCTCCATTTGATGAAGAATCTGGCCCGGGGCGAGGCGGGTCCGGAAAGCCGGACTTGGCGGCCACAGATAGCGATTCCTGAAGTTCGGGATAGGGATCAAGCAGTGAGACTAGATGACGACCATATTAGTGGGACACACCTTCTGTTCCCTGGCCGCCTTGTATTTCGCCAGCCATTTGTCTCTGCAACTTGTGTAGTAGAAAGTATTCTGGGTAAACGGCAAAGTCTCTATCTGGAGAACTACATCCAAGTATTGCATGCACTTCTCCTCCTGGATAGCAATTAGCTGTGTAACGAGCGACCTATGGGTGCACACGTTAGTTGGGAGGGACGACTGTAGAAAAAGCCAAAGCTACATGATTCGATTCTTCAGAGCAGTATACGGCCCAAACTTCTCTTCCACTTGCATAGTGAGACAGTTCAGAGTCGACTCTTTTACGGAACTGAAGCAGGTTTTGGCTAGTCCTGACCAGGCTCCCTGATACGACTTGATCAGAGTCACTTTGCAAGGGAAAGGGACATCGTCCGGCAGCTCCCGCGTGATCGACCTGTACGAGCAAATTATGGGTGCTAAGCTCACGATATCCGTGTTAAGCTTCTCTTACCTTTCAATGTGTCTACGCATGTCCTCGAGGAAGAAAGGCCTTGTCGTATATCCAGATTCGTTGAACGACTCCTCTTCTTCACCTTCAAGATAATTTTAGAAGCCAGGCTTGTTGTCTTCGGAAGACAGGTAAGGGAGAAAGTTCGGGGTCGTCCCTTTAATACCCTGCTTGAACGTAGCAAACGCGCCTCGGGTAGCCTGTACTAACGTCGCAGCATCAACTCCACCCTCCACATACTTCTGAAAATCAGCACCGCAGGACGTAACAAGCGTAAGCACATGAGACGCGGGCTCGATCTCCACAGGCTTCGGCATATTGTATAACTGATCTTCGCATTGGCGAAGCAACCTTGTCGTCTCAGACTCAAGCACGGGTAATCTATGCACAAGCGTCAGGACATCGCACACGGTGGTATCGGATGTCGCACGTACGTATCATCGATGATCTGGGTCAGCAATTTGCTCAGAGTAGTTACAAGATTTGTGGTGCCGAATCTATGGGGCCAGCACGAAGACCAAGGTTGCGTGTTGGCGAAGAATTCGACCTCAAGAGCCCGAGCCTCAGCAGATGATATACCAGCCGCTCGCTGGGCGTCGTCGGGCTGGCGTGTACAGTAGTAGCCATGTAGCAAAGGGTGCTTGCGGCCTTCCATCACGTCTACCCAGTTCTCGCAAGCCTTCGTGGAGCCAGCACTTAGCATGTCCGGCTTGGTCAGTACACCTAGTGAAGTATATCAGCCGGAGGCAGGAAAATAGAAGAAGATACTTACCGATGGTCCTTCTACCGGCGGGATCTTGCTGGAGGGCCAGTCGAAGGGCCTTTTGGTTTTCGATGTCATCTGTGGGTAGTCAGAGTGCCGCAATTGCATCCAGTTGCGAGCAATGGAAATACCTGTCATGGGCAGCGCGACTAAGATCAAGGAATTGCCTTGAATGTGGGACATAATCAGGTCTTCAACAAGCTTAACGACGGCGGGCTCCGCATTTTGTATTATACCTTCATATCTCGTCAGATGTGCCGATAATCTATGGAGGACGCCCTACCCGGAAGATCGATGAAAAAAAGATCAGTCAACTCGGGTCCTACAAGATCCAGGCAGACCACGTTGCGAGAGAATTGCAAAGGCGTGCTGTTCCCAAGCGAGGTGCCCGACCTCAGTTCTTCTGTAGATTTTGTCAGTATTGTGCCAAGAGGTACGTTCGGATTGAGGACAGCCGCCTGGGCACGGCGAAGGGCTGTCTCAACTTGCTCCTTATCCTTGATAGGAGGCCCTAGTGGTATTTCGCGCACATCGTGTCTACGTATCCCAGCCTCGTCGAATTCCCACCGTATGGAGACCTGACACGACCAAGGACCATCCGATGAAGAGAGACGGCATTCCATCGGACACCGCGTGCAAGTGCCTGCATCCCGAGGGACATTAATCTGCGCTGAAGAGTTAGTATTCCCGGGTACGCCGCACAGGTGGCACAGCAAAGAGAGACGCACACCGGATATCGCTTCGACGACGCTAGATTTCCCTGAACGGAGTCGACCAATTAAATGTCAAAAATGGTATTGAACGGCTGTAATTACCGGCACTTTGATTCCCAATGACAGCAATGCGAGGGAGATCTAAATCGGCCTGAGCCCTGATGAAGTAATTTTCAGTCTCAGGGTCAACGCGACATGCACGCTAGCTACATCACTGACCCCACAGCCCGCAATTGCTTCACCAAAGAGAGAAGCTCCTTGCGACGCAGAGCATAGGCGCTTGAACTTGAAGATAGTTCGAGCGAATTGGGAAGAGAATAGGAGTTCACACGAGCGGTCATCCCAGACTGCTAAGGAAGAAAGGTGAGCGGAAATCTCAAGTGCCACCGGTAGACTCACCGTCAATCAGTACCTTTGTCCTCGGCGCCTCGCCGTATCAGTGCGTATGCGTGGCTACGCCACAAAGGAATGTGACCCACGGTGCACGTGTTCGTGACAGGATGAACCGTCCTTAGTCGCGTCGGGACTGTAGCAGTGCTCGCAATTGAATTGATCACCCCGTCGTGCTTCCGATGATTGCTCAAGTTCGTTTCGTCAATCAGTCTCTAACGTTTTTTATTGGCTTAAAATATACTGGACTAATACGATACCTGACACCTGACTCTGTTGCGAAAGATTTTGTGCCCGTTCAACCTCGAAATCTGAAATGGCTTATCGTCGTGCGTCGGGGTCGATCTGGTCTATGCTTGGTATAGATTTGAGCCATGCTCATTGCTCACCCTGAAGCCTATGTTTCATGCTCTCCTTAATTGCAAAACATCCATTCCGCCAATATCTTTGTCTGAGTGTCTTGTCGCAAGCTCTTTTCTGAACGCCTGCTGTCGGCGAATACTTCGCATGGATATCGGACATCGGTGAACTTACCGGGGTTAGATCCGGATGTCGTATATTCCCCAGTCCTCAAAATAGCGGCTTCTTAGAAGTATGCAAACAGGAATATACTGCACCACTTGAGCCATCTTGGAAGAGCACCCAACAAGCGGAAATTGAATAGCACGCTCCTCTATAAGCACTTTTCGCAGGAGTGAACAATCGTTTATCCAAATACTCCGCCCACCGAGAATCCTCCGGAGTCGAACCACCGACATGCGCAAGCTTTTTTTTTGCGTCCTCGAAATACAGCTAATATTCCTGTATCCCATTGTATACCGCCCCATATTCGATTGTACACCATCGCGATATTCCGCGGCAACTTTTACCTGCCGCTCATCATCCGCGTTTTGCTGCGTTCCTGCAAGGAGCAAGTGCCGCCCGAATGGGTTGCCTGGAGGTTCCGTCCACGCAATGAGTAGGAGCCCTTGCCGCTGTTCGTGGCACTATAATGATTGTATAAGAGGGGAGCTATGCATGTCGAAAAAGCTCTGTAATGACTATAATACAGTGATGCTATCTGGTATACCCGCTGAGACGAATTGAAAGCCCTACGTCCGTAAACCGTACCTATGGTCATGCTGACCGCGACCGACCAAGCTCGGGGATGTTAGACGATCCCTCAAAAGATGATGTCCGAGAATGATTTTGCCCACAGACCTTGGGATATGACGCGTTCTCGACGAGGGTGGAATCCGTGACCTCTCGCGTATGCGAGTACCCAGCCTCCAAGTCCGCATTCCCGCTCACGACTCCCTCAGCCTCGTCCTTGCACTCTTCAGCCTCGATTCCCTTCTTTTGCGCCTCCTTGACCTCCTTCCGTAGCTTCATCGAAATCTGGATACATATCCGCCCTCCATGGACTTGGGCCGCCAGGAAACACACGTGCAGGATAGGGCCGACGGCCTTGTAGAGGATGGGGAGGTGTTTCCAGATACGATTGTAGAAGTAGATGATGGCGACTTGTTCCGACAGCGTACCGGTGAAGATACCCAGACCGACGATGAGGAACAGTCGACACAGGAAACGGGGTTTGTGGCGGTAAATTCGGTAGAGCATGACGGCCAGATGGGGGAACATCTCGAACATCATTTCGAACGTGCCTGATACGGGAGCAGCTTCAGCCGAGCCAGCATTGGGATAGGGAAAGGACAAGACGTACCGTAGATTAGGATCAGCTTAAACTCAATCAACGGCAAGTACCCCTCCTGCCCATGATCGACAATAATGACAATACCGAGGATATTAATGAGTATGGCCGCGATGTGGTGGATAGCCGACACGACGGAGATGTTGGTACGGTAGATGATTTCGAATAAATATATTGTAGGAACGGTAAGGTAGCAGTACGCTGTATTACGAGTTAATGAGCTATCCCGAGGCTGAGTAAGTGACATCTCACCGAGAATGTCCCCGTTCGTGACTTTGTGCTTGACATGATCTGAGTGTATCGGCTCGTCCAAAGGCGTTTGGACAAAAAACGTCTCGAGAATGGAGTACGCGCCGATACAGCAAGTGACCTTTAGGCCAAACGACACAGCGTGATTCGTAAGAGACCGTCGAGCACCGACATCCATCTCCGTGTACGTCTTCCCAAACACCCGTGGCATGAAGTGGGGCTCGAGGAACAGGCGAGTGACGAGGAACACGATGCATAGTTCCAGGGCCACGACGGGCAGGGAGTAGTCGAGGAGGAAGGATATCGACATGGCGAGGAGGGTCTAGGACATACCCAGGCAAAGCAGCGATGAATGCTAACCCAGTCGTACCATGAAAATATATAGACGCGGGGTGACCTGCGTTCCGCCAGAGCATGGGAAGCCAGATGGGATAAGCTGATGAGAAGGAGACCATCTGTCGATGCTTCCTGTACCGTAACACCATCGATCCTGAGACTTTACCCAAGTGTATCCGGGTGCAAACTACGGGCGGTAAGGTTGGCACGCGTTAGAGCAAAAATACGACAATACCGTAGCCATGGAAGAGGAACGGTTTCGCCGACAGCATCATCTTACACAGCGCGCGTATGGGCGGGGTTTCACCGCCTGCTAAATCAGTGTCCGGGAGAGTGTCTGTGCGCGCATGGGGACATCGGAGACGGACGCCACGCACAGTGGAATTTCCAGTATGTTGAGTTATCTCGAGCTGCGAATGGCGGCGGTCGTGAGATGACTGAACATTGCACAGCTTTCGAGGAAGTGGTGGAGGTTAGCCGGTCAGAGACCTTCGAGGAAGCCTGGGTTGATCTCACGAACATAGGGATATTTTCGGTAGCAGCACATACATATAGTTCGGACTCCGTCTTCCAATAGAAAATCGTCGGAGGCCTCGAGAGGTCCATCGATCGACGAAACCATCTTGGAACCACCACTCATCCGAAATTAGGAACGCACCGACAAAGTACGGAAGCTATATCCACAAATAGCTCGGTGTGAAAATAGCGCATCGTAGCACTGGCAGTAATGGCGTGAATGGAGATGGTATCGTGGAACCTGCCTGATGTAAGTACGACAGGACGACCCGGGTAGCGCGGGTATATGAGTCCATATTCACTCTGACTATATAATTCGAAAAAGGCTCACCTCCACCGCGTGTAAAAGGGCATGCTCTACGGGTGGAAAGCGTTATGCTCCCTTAGGCTTGTGTAAATTTGCAGGCCACGATTTCTGGAATGCTAAGCGTTATGCTTCTAACGTCAAAGCATGGCGCTCACGAGTCAAGGCGTCCAGCGGGGTGAGATCATTGGCGGCTATCCGCCGGAACGGGCCCTCTGAACTTGTGCTCATACCAGCGCATCAGTGAGAGATGCCCAACTAAGTTGATCCTATGAACCTTGACAACCGTACGAGCAGAGTCCGAATCGTCCATCACGCACACTGCCAGGCAAATACTCGTAGAAACGATGAAGACCACCCTCCGGAAACAATTCGCACCAGGACTTGGCAGATCGGAATGACTCTCATAGTCGACAGCATGTCGAAGGTGTGGGACTCGAGGCCTGCATGAGGCGCTCGAGGCTGTGGCGTACAAGCTTTCCCAGGCTTCTCTTGCCCACTTGTGTCTATGCCTGGCGGTCGACATCGACATCGACAGAGAACGTGCAGCTACGCAAAGCATCACAGACGCAGAGGAATATATTTCAGGAGAAATCAAGTCATAGACACCGAAAACGAACGACACGATAAGTCGCAATTAATCCAAGACTCGCTAACGTAGCGAAGGACCCGAGCACCGATCGACAGTCATGCACTCCTTCAATATGTTCCTCGTCTCCTCTCCAGTACGTCCCGCTCGTACCCACCACGCTCGGCTATAGCTGTGAGCTGACGCCGTAGGACTGGTCTGACGGGCTTCGGCGCCATCAAGGGTACGATCACCGGGTCGCCTCCATTCGAGTGACCCGAGTTCGGAGACATAGGCATGCCTCCTGTGCCTGCCTGGTACGTCTTCTCTCTCTGGCAGGTCGGACCGGGAGATAACAAATCTCGTCTATTGGCTCGGGAGTATGGGATAGGCCGTGGGCCACTGGGCTGTTTGCTCGGCCTCACGAAACGCTTGGGGTGAGTAGGTTCTCTTATAGTGGCTGGCAGGGTGAAGACACCCAGTTCGTCGCACTCTTTATGTGGAGCGTCGTCTCTCGTCTCGTGAGCAACGTGCCGCTTCCAACTACGAATCGACTCCGACGCAGCGTACCCGCGCGTGCCTCGAGAAGACGAGTCTGAGAACGTTACGAGAGGCAAGTCCTCCTTCTCGTCGTCCGCGTAGCAGGAAAGGGTAGGACTTGGTGTGCGCGTAGAGGTCGCGACTCTTTGTGGCACGAGGGACGGGCGCGGCGGAGTGGAGGAGACGCTAACGCGCTTGGCTGGCTTTTGTGGCTCCGTGACGCGTCGCACGGGCGCGGACGAGATGCAGGGGCGTTTCGGCTGTGCCGGTAAAGATAAAGGAGGGAGCTGTACAAAGAGAGTGTGTTGGGAGGTTCTAGTGGTAAGGAGGGAGTCCAGCTCCTCGCAGACGGGCGAGCAGTATTTCGAGAACGCGCTTGCCACAATGTCCAGTTTAATGCCACAATGGCAGCTCGCGCCTGGTGTGTCCGGAATTATCACGGTGGGCGAGGGAGAGGCGCCAGACATCGCTGATTGTGTATGCAGAAGTAGAATGGGCCTTGTGACGGAGCAGCGCAACTCGTAGCAACTTTGGGTCTGGATGCGGATGTGGCGGAGACAAAGAAGAACTTCCCCGCCTTTGTACGTCGGACCCTTTCAATGTTCGTTGATCCGGGCCACAGAAGCTTATCAACAAACGAAGCCTGGACGCGAAGAAACAGTACAAGCGTTGTCTGCCACAAAGAAGACATCAAGAATTCGAACCAATCAGCGGTGGCACATTAGCCAGGAACAAAGATGTGACCGAAAGTGGCTGCTTCTTTGTAGCATTGCCTAATGAGAATAGATTCTGTCGTTTTCTGTGATAATCAGTACTAATATATGACTTGTCGTTCACTTTAGCGTTCGAGAAGCTTTTAGTTATTGACCTTTGCTTCGTCTATCCGGAGTGATGCCTGGAATTCCCGCTGCCTAGCACAGTACGCTGTAGTCACATGAGTCGGCTCTAGCCAAGCCTTGCCAAAGCCATCGCAAAAGTAAATTGACGTCCTGAGTATATCATTGCACCGAGGCATGGCACGCAGTGTGCGCGCAGCAAACGAGAGGAGTCCAGCTACTAGTAGCGCAGATGGCCCCGCGTCATCGCAATGGACTCCTGACGCAGATCAGGAGAACAGGACACCAATAGAGCGTAGCGCTATATGAACAAGATCACGGAGAGCAGAGAGCCAGTACAAGCCTAGCTGGAGAACAGTCGCTCGGTGGAGTGAGAGAACCTGTGTGATGAAGCGACGTAGACATAGAGACTCTGCATAAATGTGTGGTCTCGAGACATGTGAAGCTTCTCGGGCCTTTGAGCATGCTCCATTTCGCGGCTACCCTCCGTCCTCAACGGGGGCAAAAGCAAAAAGGAGTATCACCCAAAGCCGGCGCTGATGTCCACGTCTTCACGTCGTAGCAAACAGCCGCAGATCATAGGAATTGAATGTTGAACAGTTGAACCGCCTCGTTCCCGACGTACACTTCGGGAGTTGCAGTATTTAGGGCCGGGGAGAAGATTGTACGAAAGGTAATTTCCAGCCAATTAGAGCCCGCGGAATTCCCTTTCGTAAAAACTGTTGCCCGCCCCTAAAGACTGCAACCACCGCAGTGGTATACACCAATAGTCCTGATTTATGTTGACTGCTCGCAGTACTCGGGCTACGATGCTTTAAGTAACGTGCGCTGACGGTATTCCGGGTGGCTGAGCCATACGACCCAGTTTGAATGAAGTTCGTCGAGCGATTGTCCACAGCGAGACCGTCTATCGAAGAGACAATAAAACAGGCTGTGATGGACGCACGAGTCGACGAGCTCGGACAGTACGCGGAGAACGTGGGAATAACATATGATCGAGGACGCCGCGTGACACGTTTGCCGCCGGCTGCAGAATTTTGGCGTGAAGTCCGAGATGCTCAAGCTTCAGCGGCACTCTCTAGTGCTCCTGGACACCTAACCCTTCTCTGCTCATCGCCCTTAAGAAGCTTTTGGCCGTGTACTTGAGCCTCGTTTCTGCTTTTCTGAATTTGCTTAGGCCGCGAGAATCGGAGCAGGATGCGAAAACAACTGGACCCAAGGATCCCCATCCTAATTAACAATAATGTCAAGAAAAACCACAGATCGTTCATCGTCCTTGTTGGTGACAAGGGAAGGGACCAGGTGCGTGGAATGAGGAGGTTTATATAGGAGTTCACTTAGCCAGCAATCGTACGGATCCGTGTAGGTTGTGAATCTGCACTTCCTGTTATCCCAAGCCCGGGTATCCGCCCGTCCGTCCGTACTGTGGTGTTATAAGAAAGACCTCGGGTTTACCAGGTAAGTACGTCGCTTTAATATAGCTTAGCTCACCTCATCGGCGCTGTTTGTTTCATACTTATGTCCCGATCATACCCCTTCTACTTTTCGGTCGAGAGCTCCACTGCCCATGCTTGCCCAATATCCATCTCCACCCATCCTACGTTCTGACTGACAACCCTTGACAGTCATCGCAAAAAGCGGGAAGCCAAAATCAAGCGAGATGTTAAACGCGGAGTCCGCGAGCCAAACGAGCAGAACCCGTTCGAGATCTTCATCACGGTTACCGACATCCGATATACGTGCGTCCTCTGTCATGTCACTACGTCTGGTTATTCTCATCTCTTCCCACTCGTCCCGGCGCAGGTACTACAAAGAATCCCACAAAATCCTCGGAAACACGTATGGCATGTGCGTCCTCCAAGACTTCGAGGCTATCACGCCCAACTTGCTTGCGCGGACGATAGAGACGGTGGAGGGCGGCGGGTTGGTAGTGTTGTTGCTTAAGACTATGACGTCTCTGAGGCAATTGTATACTATGGCCATGGTACGTCCTCGGTCTACGACATCCTCTCCCTCCGCTGGGCTCTAGCCACCGGGGCAGTCGAGTCCAGCGCCAGAGAATTTTCTGGTGTTTGGCTGACATACCGGTGGCTAGGGAACTCAGCGGACCAGTAGTTTCGTCCGTCCATCCCGTCGCTCATTCGCCAGTATAGGACGTCCACGCGCGGTACCGCACCTCCTCGCACGACACCGTCATCGCGCGCTTCAACGAGCGCTTCATCCTCTCCCTCGGCTCCTGCGACGACTGCCTCGTGCTTGACGACGAGCTCAACGTCCTCCCCATCTCGCGCGGCAAGGACATCCAGCCGCTCGAGGACGACCGCGGGAAGGGCGCCGCGGACAAGGAGAGCGCGGAGCTGAAGGAGCTGAAGAAGGAGATGGCGGACGTGAAGCCCGCGGGCGAGCTCGTGAAGCTCGCGAAGACGATCGACCAGGCGAAGGCGGTGCTCACGTTCGTCGATGCCATTGCGGAGAAGACTCTGAGTTCCACGGTGACGCTCACGGCGTCTCGCGGACGTGGAAAGTCTGCGGCGCTGGGTCTGGCGATTGCAGGCGCGTTGGCTCATGGGTATAGTAATATCTTCGTGACTAGTCCCAGCCCGGAGAACTTGAAGACCGTGTTCGACTTTGTGTTCAAGGGTATGGACGAGCTTGGGTTCGAGGAGCACCTGGACTATGATATTGTCCAGAGTACGAATCCCGACTTCAACAAGGCGATCGTGAGGGTGAACGTGTTCAAGGGGCATCGGCAAACGATTCAGGTGAGTCAGAAGTGTTTCGCTCGCCTTTGGATCATCATGGACTGTGTATCGTGCATAGTACATCCAACCACAAGATGCGCACGTCCTCGGCCAGGCGGAGCTAGTCGTCATCGACGAAGCAGCTGCCATCCCGCTTCCCCTCGTCCGGAACCTCATCGGCCCGTACCTCGTGTTCATGTCATCTACCATCAATGGCTACGAAGGCACCGGACGCTCCCTCTCCCTCAAGCTTATTCAGCAGCTCCGCGAGTCTACGCGACCGTCGCTTACGAAGGACGCGCAGCTGAACGAGGACGAGACTGGGGTGGCTGCGTCGAGCTCGAAAAAGGCCGCCGTCAAGGCTCCCCCGAAGGCGCGTAAGCTCGTGGAGATCAAGCTCGAGACACCCATCCGGTACGCACCGGGGGATAAGGTGGAGAAATGGCTGAACTCGCTGCTGTGCTTGGATGCGACGATCGTGCCGAAAGCCATCGCACAGGGCACACCGCACCCTAGCAAGTGCGAGCTGTTCTATGTCTCGCGGGATACGCTGTTCAGTTACCACCCGGCGTCGGAGGTGTTCTTGCAGCGCATGATGGCGCTGTACGTCGCGTCGCACTATAAGAATCAGCCGAACGATCTGCAGCTCATGTCGGACGCGCCGGCGCACCACCTGTTTGTGCTGCTGCCGCCGATCAAGGACGACGAGACGCATTTGCCGGAGCCGTTGGTGGTACTCCAAGTAGCCCTCGAAGGGAATATCAGTAGGCAGGCGATTTTGGATGGCTTGAACAGAGGGTTGAGGGCGGGCGGGGATATGATACCCTGGCTCGTCAGTCAACAGTACCAGGAGGGGCGGTTCGGTATGTTGAGCGGAGCGAGAATCGTCAGGATTGCGACGCATCCGGACTATGCGAATGTGAGTTTTGTGATTGCCCTCATTACCACACACCCAATACCTCATTCTCGCGTACATTACAGATGGGCTACGGCGCGCGTGCTCTACAGGCGCTGAACTCGTATTACAGCGGCGAGTATTTCAACCTGAGCGAGAGCGTGGAGGAGGAACCGTCCTATCCCAACCCGGCCGCCGTCGAGGAGGTATGTCCTGCAAGCACTTCGTCGCCACGGACATGCGTAATAAAATTTCACTAGGGAACATCACTACTAACCGACAAACCGTCGATCCGCTCGCCAACCCAAATGCCGCCCCTCCTCCAGCGCCTGACCGAACGTAAACCCGAAAAACTAGACTACCTGGGCGTGTCGTACGGGCTGACGCCGCAGCTCCTGCGGTTCTGGAAACGCGCGGGGTACATCCCTCTGTACATCCGGCAGACACAGAGCGAGCTGACCGGGGAGCATACGTGCGTGATGGTGAGGGGACTGAACAGCTCCGCAGACGACGAGCTAGGGTGGTTGGGCGAGTTTGCCAAGGGTAAGGGAGTTCGTCGTCAGTCTTCCTGTTGCTGGGCTGACAGGACGGGTGTAGATTTCAGAAGACGGTTCTTGACGCTGCTGTCGTACAAGTTCCGGGAGTTTGGGGCGGTGATGGCGCTGAGCGTGCTGGAAGGTGCGAATGCAGGCGTTAAATATGCCGAGGAGCAGTCTCGACGTCAGTCTCGAATGCATTGCTTCACGTTAACAAAACTCATTCTTTTCGCGATTCAGCATTGACGTCCACCGAGCTGTCCTTCCTGTTCTCGCCGTTTGACCTCAAGCGGTTGGAGTCGTACGCAAATAACATGCTGGACTACCACGTTATCCTGGATTTGCTACCGACGGTGGCTCAACTGTATTTCGAGAAGCGGCTGGGCAAAGCGCCTGGAGAAGGAGGGGATGGCGAAGAGGAGGTGCGGCTGAGCGCGGTCCAGAGCTCGATCTTGGTCGCACTGGGGTCGCAGCGGAAGACCGTTGAGGAGGTCGAGGTATGTATTTTATGGATATCATGTAATAGGAGACTACGGCTGACGTGTCCTTACAGAGTGAGCTGCAGCTCCCAGTGTCGCAGACGCTAGCACTGTTTGTCAAGCTCATCCGGAAGATCTCCAAGCGGCTCGTGCACATCCAAAAAGCGGCGATAAGCGCCGAGTTGCCGCCCCCGCCCCAATCGCGCACGAGAGACGTGGACATGGCCGACGGGGAGAGGCAGTGGAAGCCCGTGCAGCAGCGGCTGGAGGACGAGCTCCAGGAGGCCGGGAACGAGGAAGTTAGAAAGATGAAGGAGAAGCAGCGGGAGCTGATCGACAGCCTTGATCTGAGCAAGTGAGTTTATACGGAAACCTTGTTGCTCCGAGAGTTCATGGCTGATCAGGGCGTCGATTTGATCTGTTGTTTCCTTGTTCGTCTGCGGCTAGGTACGCGATTAATGATTCGGCTGTGGATTGGTCGGTCGCGGAGCAGCAGATCGCGGGCGCGGGCGGGAAGCAGGGAAAGTCGACGGTCGTTAGCGTCAAGAGCACGACGTTGGGAGGGGCTGGAGGGGTGAAGAGGAAGGCGGGGGAGGAAGAGGCGGGTGCCAAGGAGGGCAAGAAGAAAACCCGGCGTGCTATGAAGAAAGGGGGTAAGTAGTGAGATACTTGCCCTCGATCTGCCGTGTATATCCTCGTATGAGGCGCTTGGGATGATCTATCACTCTTTCATCGCCTCGTTAGAGTACTTGCTACAAACAGATAACGGTTTACCTTGAGCTGATGATTAAAATGGCCTTGTCCTCGCTGTCCATGGTGTCTCCAGTGACATGAAATGGAACTGCCAGTGTCGACAGCGTGATCCATGTCGGATCATGGCAAGATCACAGCGCTCTCCTCGGGCTTACCGGATCTTCTCGTGGTATCACCATATTTGATTTCAACTCTGAAAGTTAATGAGCGGCGCTTTGAAACGCTCGGCCAGGGATACGCGATTTCTTGTCTGGAAGTACTAGTGAGAGAATCCCAGATGCCAAGGGGAGAAGACTTACCCCAGATATGGGGAATTTCAATGCGGGGTATATCGTATGCATCTAGAGTGTAGGATACAAAGTCGCAGGTCAATTCCTTGAAGTCGCAGCACGAAACATACTTGCCGATATACCGCATCCCCGACTCCCACGGTAGTTGGGAGGAGGGTTCTGTCGGGAAGAAATGGTCGCTCCACCATACAACTCGCTCTCGCCGTGAGAACCTCATGTAAGCAACGTCCCGACCGGACCGACGCCACTTTCGTTTCGACTTGAAGACAACTGCCCACACACACCTGACGTGAAAGGTCAAAGTGATGCAGTGCATAGCATTTGATAAAAGGATGCATTGACACAAGTGAGGCTGACAAATGAGACTAGTATCTCTGAGCGGGGACTGGGAGGAAGCCCCTTTAAATACTGATGTAGATATAAGACAGGACTATATCAATACTGTGTATGTGTCCGTACGCATCAAGACTGGCATTCCGCAACTTGCAATTGACCAGACACTAGTACTGGAATACTTGATGGTTTCTGACTGGAGTCGGGGATTGGCGCTTGCGCCGCTACGATAACATAAAGATGGGCCGTGGATAAGCCAAGGGAGCACGGACGGC
>NW_006920426.1:774010-776648 GCF_000344685.1 Gloeophyllum trabeum ATCC 11539
TTTTATAAGGTTCTACAGGGAGATGGAGCATGTCATCAAGCGCATAGTGTTTGATGAAGCACACCAGCTCATCACAAGCTCTGAATACCGTGAAAACTTTATGGGGCTCTCTCGATTGGCTGGATATGCTGTTCAGAAGATCCATCTAAGTGCAACAATTCCTCAGTACATTGTCAAGCGTTATCTGGAGCTTGCAGCCCTTCCCAATTCCACCCTCTTCTTCCGTGCTGCTACCTATCGATCCAATGTGTCTTACAGCTATTTCCAAGTCAACCATCGGATCCGTAATCAGGCAAACCTCATCATTCAAGTGGCTCAGCATATCCAGGCTAACTTCTGGGATGAGAGCTGTAGAGGCATTATTTTCTGTCCATCCATCGAACGTGTCAAGCTCCTGGCACCTTACTTTCAGAACTGCATGTCTCATGCTGAACAAAGCTCTCTCAGCTGGATGTCTCGCCACATGAATGAGCAAGGCTGGTATAATGGTACCTTCCCCTGGATTGTTGCGACTACAACAATGATCCATGGGATAGATCATCCAAGGGTGAAAGCGGTCATCTTTGACAATGTTCTCTTTGGACTAGTGCCCAAGACACAGGCAGATGGACGGACAGGCCGTGATGGCTCACCTGCCTTCAGTATTCAGTTTATAGATCACACTGTTCACCACATCCAACCAAAAGGCCTCAAGGAAGATCTATCTGGCATTATTCCAATGAATGAGTGGATTATGGACAAGGAGAGCTGTCGTCGAGTCAAGATCTCTGAGGCAATGGATGGTGTTGCCATCACTTGTGCAGATATTCCTGGTGCGCACCTATGTGATAAGTGTAATCCTGAGCACCCGCTATTTGTCAAGATTAGGGAACTTGTACAGCTGCCTGATGCTGTCTTGGTTCCCACTCCCCCTGCAGCTGCCCCTGTGCCTGATGGGGTGTTTGGTATAGTTCCTCTTGTTAAGGCAGTCTCTGCTCCAGCTTTTCTAGGTCTTCCTGCCTCGGCTCCAGCTGCTCTACCTACCTTGCCATCAGTGGTTCAACATCAGGCCTCTGATGACAGTGATGATTTATACACAGGCCTGGATGACATTGCTTTGATGAACTTTGCTATGGGTGATCCTGTAACACCTGTTGCAGCTCAGCCATCTGCAGTGCAGCCAGTGCTCAGTGCAATGGTGGATGTCCCATTATTGGTAAATCATCCATCAACTAACACAGCATCTGGATTGCATATCCAAGCTATGCGGAATGCACAGCAGCAGAGATCTCCATTCACGCCTCCTGGAACAGCTCCACCCACTCCTACACCAATTCGCACTATACCAAAGGTTCTTATCCCAGCCACACCAAGTCCACTAGCGAAACCTGGCTCTGCTGTGCGTCTCCAAGCTATCCAAGAGGCTAGGAGAGCTCCATATCCTGCAGTGGCCCCAAGGGGTAGAGTCTTGGTTTCATCTACACCTGTTACAGCCTCTCATCCCTCTGGCTCAGCACATCCTCCTCCACCTATCGCAATTGCAACCCATGTGGCTCCCTCAATGGGCAGAGTCCTGGTGCCTTCTACACCTGTAACAGCTTCTCATCCCTCTGGCTCTGGACGTCCTCCACCATCCATGGCAATTGCAATTGATACAGCCTTTGCACACCAGCAGTTTGCTGAGAAGCGCCGCAAGGCAGATCTACTTCAAGTGCTAACAGGTAGACTCCTTGCTCGGTGTCCTCTATGCTGGGCATACACCCGTACACTTGCTGTTCTTCGCCCAGAACATAGGCGATGGCTGGATTGCAGTGGTACAAAGGGGTTCTTTCCAAACATGAATGAGTGGATGGACCTGCGGGTGGAGATGGCAAAGATTGGCTTTCGCAAGTTCCACTACTGCTACAGCTGTGGGATGCCTCAGGATCAGCAGTTCAAGCCAGAATGCCACACACAGTTCTTAGCTGGGGAGAAGAACAAGTGCCCCATGGAAGACTTTACTGTCCTGCTTTTGTGGTTATTTACAATGACATCAGGACACTTGGTAAAGCAAGGAAGACAGTGTTCCCAGATCTGCCAACAGACAACTGTACATCAACCTTTGCAAGATGGGTAATGGCAGGAGAGACACCTGGTCGATTTTACAATGGACTTGAGTTGGTTTTATGGTGGGCAGGACAGCATGACCCAAAGATGCTAGGGCAAAATCATTAGTCCAGTAGATTGCCTGTATACTTACGTAGTTACTTACGTAGTCCAAGTGTGCAGTGTGAGTACTCAGAATTCTCTCCCTCCATGATTTCAGTAGTCAGAGGACGAGTCCAGTATCTGCTAAATATGTCAGAGTCCACCTTTGACTGTCTATGGATTTCGACTAGGAATTAAATGTGCTCAAGTGATAGCTCAGTCAGAAGGCAACCGACTGAACCGACGCCTGTTGTACTCCCCTATTCCAGCCATTACGAGTCCCTTTCAGTATCCACCGAACACGCCAGAGTCCTCCGTTCACTTTCTACGGATTTCGGGTTAGGGTTAGGGTTAGGGTTAGGGTTAGGGTTAGGGTTAGGGTTAGGGTTAGGGTTAGGGTTAGGGTTAGGGTTAGGGTTAGGGTTAGGGTTAGGGTTAGGGTTAGGGTTAGGGTTAGGGTTAGGGTTAGGGT
>NW_006920426.1:776770-779531 GCF_000344685.1 Gloeophyllum trabeum ATCC 11539
CAACTGTACATCAACTTTGCAAGATGGGTAATGGCAGGAGAGACACCTGGTCGATTCTACAATGGACTTGAGTTGGTTTTATGGTGGGCAGGACAGCATGACCCAAAGATGCTAGGGCAAAATCATTAGTCCAGTAGATTGCCTGTATACTTACATAGTCCAAGTGTGCAGTGTGAGTACTCAGAATTCTCTCCCTCCATGATTTCAGTAGTCAGAGGACGATCCCAGTATCTGCTAAATACGTCAGAGTCCACCTTTGAATTTCGACTCGGAATTAAATGTGCTCAAGTGATAACTCAGTCAGAATTCAACCGACTGAACCGACGCTTGTTGTACTCCCCTATTCCAGCCATTACGAGTCCCTTGCAGTATCCACTGAACATGCCAGGGTCCTCCGTTCACTTTCTACGGATTTTGACTTGGAGTTAAATGTGCTCAAGTGATAACTCAGTCAGAATTCAACCGACTGAACCGACGCTTGTTGTACTCCCCTATTCCAGCCATTACAAGTCCCTTTCAGTATCCACCAAACACGCCAGGGTCCTATCCCTATCCCTCGTATATTTTGAAACCACCCCCGGCTTCAAAATACGCCAAAGCTGTGCTTGTATACCAAATTGGGTGAAATCTTTGCTGCGAGACAGCCCTCCCGTTTGAATCCACCCTCAGAGCCACTCCGAGGTTTGAATGCGCCCCCGCCCCCCCTTTCAGTATACGACACATCTCTATAGGTAGGTATAAGTGCCTATATACACATTTTGAAACCAAGTATGCCACAATATAATCTTGTTTTTTTGAAGCCGGGTCATAAGTCATCGACCGTGCTTGGAACCGCCCCCCGCGCACTTTGAATGCGGGGGATAACCTACCGCTCGATTTGAAGCCGGCCCCTGTATTGATGTCCAAAGGATCCGACCTTCTTCCGTCGCCTTACCACCACTTGTTAAACTTCTTACATAGATCGTCTGAGACACTGAGTATTCCACATTTCATCACATTCCCGAGCCGTATACAAAAAGCGAGAATCTGTCACTACAAACACCCCACATGAGCACCGCAAATCTTGCTAGTCGTTTCCCAACACCGTGGTCATGGTGAACACATAATATTCCTATCACCGCATCCTTTCAGCTTTACCCTCCGTCAGTTAGTAAATAACGCACCGGAAGGCTTCGTCGTGCCTCATCCATCAGTTCCGCCATCCGTATCAACACCTCTCTAGCCCGCCCCTCATGTGTTGTCGTGACCTCTACCCGATCCGCGAAGATCCCCGAGGCTTTCATCGCAGCAGGGCGACGCTGCCTGAAAAAATGGCCCGTATACCGTTCTCAACGCGTAACACGGCCCGAGAAACTTCGCTGTCATGTTCTACATTTCCGTCCCTCCTCTGCTATTATCCATAAGGCAGTTTCAACTTCACATACAACTTGTTACTCACCGTCGCGAATTCATCCCTGATAACCACCTCTGCGCTCCTGTTGTCGCCTTCGTCTTCTAATCGTGCCCCGAACGCGATGATGACATCGGCGTCTTGAACGAATGTTCGGGACCAATGCCCGGGGAAAGATGTGGCGCAAATCGCGTTCAAGTTCGCTGCTTCCCAATGGGATGAGTCGACTGTGGAACAACAGAGAAACACCACCAACCCTCCCCTCTTTTATTCGCTTTCGTGTGGCCACAGCGTTTCAGATCGCATCTGTGGCACACGCTCGCCACGCATTGTTGAATGCCGCATGCTCAAGCGTCTCTCGCCACTATGACGACTACGTCGCCGAACTTCGTGCTGCTTTTGAGTGTCCTCTGTGGCCAACGCGTCAGCCACTAGGGGCGGTATCGTTCGTCTTCAATCGCTCGACGGACATTCACGCTAGTCCGCTCTAGCTCGCGCTATAGTCGAGATATCAGGTAGAGTATCATGAGGCGCGACTAGAGCAGTGTCCGCTCTAGCCGTAGTCGAAGTAGAAGTAACGGCGACAGTATCTTGAGGTGAGACTAGAGCAGAGTGTCCGCTCTAGCCCGAGCCGTAGTCAAAGTATGAGGTAGAGTATCATGAGGCGCGACTAGAGCAGAGTGTCCGCTCTAGCCGTAGTCGAAGTCGTAGGAACGGCGACAGTATCTTGAGATGAGACTAGAGCAGAGTGTCCGCTCTAGCCGTAGTCGAAGTCGTAGTAACGGCGACAGTATCTTGAGATCAGACTAGAGCAGAGTGTCCGCTCTAGCCGCAGTCGAAGTCGTAGGAACGGCAACAGTATCTTGAGATGAGACTAGAGCAGAGTGTCCGCTCTAGCCGTAGTCGAAGTCGTAGTAACGGCGACAGTATCTTGAGATGAGACTAGAGCAGAGTGTCCGCTCTAGCCGTAGTCGAAGTAGAAGTAACGGCGACAGTATCTTGAGGTGAGACTAGAGCAGAGTGTCCGCTCTAGCCCGAGCCGTAGTCAAAGTATGAGGTAGAGTATCATGAGGCGCGACTAGAGCAGAGTGTCCGCTCTAGCCGTAGTCGAAGTAGAAGTAACGGCGACAGTATCTTGAGGTGAGACTAGAGCAGAGTGTCCGCTCTAGCCCGAGCCGTAGTCGAGATATCAGGTAGAGTATCATGAGGCGCGACTAGAGCAGAGTGTCCGCTCTAGCCGTAGTCGAAGTCGTAGGAACGGCGACAGTATCTTGAGATGAGACTAGAGCAGAGTGTCCGCTCTAGCCCGAGCCGTAGTCAAAGTATGAGGTAGAGTATCATGAGCGCGACTAGAGCAGAGTGTCCGCTCTA
>NW_006920426.1:779707-782530 GCF_000344685.1 Gloeophyllum trabeum ATCC 11539
GTAGTCGAAGTAGAAGTAACGGCGACAGTATCTGAAGTGAGACTAGAGCAGAGTGTCCGCTCTAGCCCGAGCCGTAGTCGAGATATCAGGGTAGAGTATCATGAGGCGCGACTAGAGCAGAGTGTCCGCTCTAGCCGTAGTCGAAGTCGTAGGAACGGCGACAGTATCTTGAGATGAGACTAGAGCAGAGTGTCCGCTCTAGCCCGAGCCGTAGTCAAAGTATGAGGTAGAGTATCATGAGGCGCGACTAGAGCAGAGTGTCCGCTCTAGCCGTAGTCGAAGTCGTAGGAACGGCGACAGTATCTTGAGATGAGACTAGAGCAGAGTGTCCGCTCTAGCCGTAGTCGAAGTAGAAGTAACGGCGACAGTATCTTGAGGTGAGACTAGAGCAGAGTGTCCGCTCTAGCCCGAGCCGTAGTCGAGATATCAGGTAGAGTATCATGAGGCGCGACTAGAGCAGAGTGTCCGCTCTAGCCGTAGTCGAAGTCGTAGGAACGGCGACAGTATCTTGAGATGAGACTAGAGCAGAGTGTCCGCTCTAGCCCGAGCCGTAGTCAAAGTATGAGGTAGAGTATCATGAGGCGCGACTAGAGCAGAGTGTCCGCTCTAGCCCGAGCCGTAGTCAAAGTATGAGGTAGAGTATCATGAGGCGCGACTAGAGCAGAGTGTCCGCTCTAGCCGTAGTCGAAGTCGTAGTAACGGCGACAGTATCTTGAGATGAGACTAGAGCAGAGTGTCCGCTCTAGCCCGTCCGGTCGAAGTGGAGTAGTCGTCATTATAGTAGAGCCGCAAGAAAGCTTAGATCTAAACCAGAGCAGAGTCCCAGTCCTGGATTACTTCGTCGTCGAAGATAATTGAAGTACAGCCGCGTTGTAAACGGAGGGCAACGCGAGCACATCTCTTTCCTACCGCCAGTTGAAAGCCCGATGGTTGTCGGCGTTAACCAGGAAGAAAAAGAATGCTCTAGCCCACGCCGGTGTCCGATGAGATGGCGAACAAGCAAGAAAACAGACCAGAGCAGAGTGCCTGCTCTGGCCCGCATCGTCGAACGCGACCAAGTTGACGAAGCAGGTGAGTCGGACTTGTCACGCTCGCGCGCGTCGGCTTCTTCCGAATTGTCACGTGAGCTCGGACCAGACGTTCGGCCAGCGATACGCTCTGTCTGTCTCTCTCTCCTTTCGCGCAAGCTGTAGCGGGCACTCTGCTACAGTTTCCTCAAGAGCGCATCTCAAGACCTCCGGGATATAGACCCACTCGTCCATAGTGCGCCCAGGATCGCGCTGCTCCGCGTCGTCTCGTCAAGACTGCTCGCTATAGACCACACTCGTCTATAGTGCGCTCGGGACCCTGCTTTGACGCGTCGTCTCGTCAAGACTGCTCGCTATAGACCACACTCGTCTATAGTGCGTTCGGGACTCTGCTTTGCTGCGTCGTGTCATCAAGACTCCTCGCTATAGACCACACTCGTCTATAGTGCCTTCGCGGATTGCGGTCCGTTTCCCTTCGACGTCAAGACCCATTGCCTGTCCACAGCACTCCTCGGCGGTTTGTTCCTTGGGATTTAGGACTTTCTGGACCTGCAAGACCTGGATTGTCTGGCTGCAAACGTCGGTCGTTTACAGCGGGCTCGCTCTCCTTTCGTTGGACAAGGTTGATCTCGTTCGCACATCAATCTTTCTGCGCCCCACTCGGGTAGTCCTTCCCAGTCGGCCATTAGTGCTCGCTTCTACAGTAAGTGTTGCGCGTTTCTGCAGAAATATGCCTTCCTCACTGAGTCCCCCCTTTGCCAGCTCGCCCTCCCGTCTTCGTTCTTTTGGCGGGCTGATCTTTCCTCATCCTCACTTAGTCTTTTCTCGCGCCGAGTACGTCGTGTTATCTCCATGCTTTTTGCTACGAACTCACACCCTTCCCCTCAGCTCGCCCTCCCGTTCGCTCTGTGCGGTCCTTTATTCCCCTTCCCTAGCTTCGTCTTCGATTGCGGTGAGTCTCCTCTTCTCAAGCTATATGGGCGACAGACTCATGCCATCCCGCAGCCCATGCCTTACGTCGGTGAAGACACCATCCTCAGATTTCAGGACGCGTTCGGCCGCGATGACCAATCGCTCCGCCGAGTCTACGCATCCTCCTTGAGGAGTCTCTACCCCCACCTTTTTTTCACTTACGAGCCCAGGCCCCACAACATATTTGTCACAGAGTCCGGCCAAGTCTTCACCTCGCCTTCCTCCACCTATCTGCCTCCTATACCCCGCCGTCTATCAGACGAAAACATTCCTACCGTGCAAGGGTTAGGGGTTAGGGTTAGGGTTAGGGAGGCACTCGACGACGAGCGCAGCGAGTCGGAGAGTGACTAGAGTTAGCGAAACTAGCAGACAACGGGCTAGTTCTCTGGGGAACTAAGCCTCTACCCGTTTCGCATTTTATGCTCTTCAGGTCTGCGTAGTATTTTGAAATTTGACGGGCCGCTAAGTCAGTATGCACGACTAAGCGGAAGTACTTCCCGTAGCTCCGAGCCGATGCCATCGGCTGCCGAGCAGCCGAGGAACAATGGCCCTACCTTTCTGGGACATTTCAAATTACGGAGAAACTTTACCTCTGTAATTCTTCGAAAGGGATTGGTTGTTCTAAATAAAACCTTGTACGCGTCAGCGATACTGTACGAACGGCATACCGGCACGGTTAAGTTCCGGGTTCATGTGATATCGGCTTGCCATGCCGACTCCGAGGTTTCCCCTTGCCGGGAACCACATGATGATGCCGCCAAAGTATTCTTTGATTGATGATGTCACCCGCCCCGCGAACCACGGAGCCCGCAATAGCCGATCA
>NW_006920427.1:0-153296 GCF_000344685.1 Gloeophyllum trabeum ATCC 11539
GGCATGCTTAGTCAGACTCGGTGATCTCGGGGAGACGATTTGTTCCAGCCGTCCTACTATCATTGGGGGGAGTTTGACACGGGTATTGGGTTTGACAAAACGACAAATCGCTCGTAGCTCTTTCCACATCCCATATTCAGCTTCACCAATTGGCATACGTATGAGCATGCATCTACTTTTCATGTCTCTAAGCTCAGAATAATTTATTTCTCCTCGCTTCGTCCGTGAACACACAAAACACGCTGATATACCTGTACTGGGGAATGCATTTGGAGAGATCTCCTGAACGGTGTGTCCCAAAACCTTAGAACAACATAAAGAATACATCCTTACAGTTCTTAACTGCCTGTTCGTCAAGCCCGATATGCACGAGGTGGAGGAATTCCCTTGCTAGACGTCAGGTAGGTGTTTGTCAAACACTCTATCGAGACAGGGCGTGACTGCGGAATCCAAGCGGAGCTTGAATGCGCATTCGCGTGTGCATGCGCCGACGACCCCAGTGGGTCTTGCACTCAATGCTTCCTTGGATAGCACTTACTATACAATCTGTAATTATGTTCTCACAAATAAAATGAGCTGCTGCAGACGATTTTTCCATCCCCTGCTGTAGTATGTGCACAACCGAAGGGCCAGGCGTGTTCAGCCCAGGTGCTCCCGATAGGGAATGCCGTCTGGAGATTGCCGCAGCCGGTGTGACACTTCCGTTACTGATTGTCAAACTCTCCCCCCAGTGTAAGCGAAATCGTGCCGAAACCAGTATTTTGCTGCCGGAATAGTCTGTACACAGGATATCTGTAAGGACGTTTTGATATTATGATAGAACGCGCAATTTTGCATCGACTCGTCAAAACAGCGCCCGAATACGTTTGAATTTGAAGGAGATACGAGCTTAACAATGAAATATTGTCAAACTCCCCCCCAATGATAGTATAGCGTTCTCCTCCTCTTGTTCGTTCTGTATCCGGTAATTCTCATATAATACATTTTCTTACATAATATTTCACTTCTGCCCTAGTAATTAGAGGAGCGCGAACGCTAAGGACGGGTGGTTTAGGAGCCTGGCCAAAGACCAGATCCAAGCTTAAGTACTAGTCCGTCACTGGCACCAATACACGTGACACCGAACATTACACCCAAAATCCCTCCTTGAATTACCCTCTACCATCCACCGTTACCGTCCTAGGCGCGCGAATCCATTCGCCATTAATCGGTCGATCAATACAGGACGAGCGGCAAGTCTCCAGAAGCAGCGTGAGTGTTTCCTAGAAAGATATCGGAACTCCGAAGGAACTGCTTGCACCACAGCTGAACATATCTCTTGACCGGATACTCGGTAGAGCCGCCGTGTGGTTTTCTATGACAACCAGCCACTGCCTCTCATCATCCTATGTAGTTCGTATGCTGCTCAATCAGAAGGGTGCAAACCCGCGCGACGCCGGCTGCATTACAACGTCTAATGGTGGCTTGTCCTGCCGGTGCGCTGCGAATACTGCGACTGATAGCGAGCGAATATGCGCTAAATGATTTAGGCCAAGATAAATCAGTGGTGCATCCCCCTCCGTACCCATGGAATCTATCGAGGCACCTAAGTGGTTCGTTTCCAATGTCCAACAGACATCCCCACTGGGTTGCAAGTCTGCGAGCGGGTGACATCGTATCTGCAAGCAGCTCGTCAGTGAAGTATGAAGTGCTTCGAAAACGTGAAAGACTACTGGAAGATCTGTACGCCTTGGAACCTGAAGCAGAGTATTTCACGCGTTGCTGTGACCGTTTCTGTGACATGGCATCAAGCATCAGATTCAATGCCATTGCCAGTTTGCCACAGATCCTACGCGTCGTGTCACGTGCATAATAAGAAGCGCCTCCGCTCGGCCATCCGTGGGTCTTATCAGTAGTTTTGTGGCGTGTCGTAAGGGCTCTTGTGATTACAAGCTATCAGGGCCCATGGACAGCAGGGATCGCTTATATATGGGACGGTAAACATAGGACAGATCCACCGTTCTCCCTCTAATCCTAAGCTAATGGCTTCAATCCGTGTAGCAGCTGCACGTCTGGCTTCGTCTTTCGACGAGTCGTGTGCCTGGGGTGCAACACCAGATGGCGGAATGAACAGGTTATCCCTAAATGATGACGATAAACGCGTAAGAGAATGGCTGGTAGATCAAGTCAAGGCTTGCGGATGTACCGTCAAGGTGGACAAGATGGGTACATTGTGCCGACAAGCCCCTCTCCGTGTACATGCGGTCTCATGCGCGAATATGCAGGCAATATCTTTGCGACAAGGCCAGGCAAGAACAACGCACTGCCCCCTATTGCCATGGGATCCCATCTCGACACCCAACCGGCGGGAGGTAAATACGACGGTATCGTCGGCGTACTCTCAGGTTTGGAAGTCCTCAGAACGCTGCAAGACAAGCAAGTGGAGACGTACGCACCTGTAGCTCTCGTCAATTGGACGAATGAAGAGGTAAGCTACGGCAGCACTAGTGGCGCGTAATCCGGCTAACAGCGCCTCGAAGGGAGCAAGGTTCCCACCTGCTATGGTAGCTAGTGGGGTCTGGGGCGGGGCCTTCACGCTGGAACACGGGTGCGCTTGGTCTAAGTATCTCAGCTAACGTCCCTCATCAAAGCAGTCATACCCGATCCGACGCGTCGGGGAAGACAATCAAACAGGAACTCGAGCGCATCGGCTTCTTGGGCGATGTCGACTGCTCCTTCGAGGCTAACCCACTCTCTGCTCATTTCGAAATACACATCGAGCAAGGCCCTGCCCTCGAAGCAGAGGATTTGAGAGTGGGAGTCGTCACCGTGAGTCCCCCAACACTCCATCCTAATGATAGGAAACGACTAAGGTCGCACTAAGGGCGTGCAATCCATGAACTGGTACAACGTTGTTCTCCGCGGGCGAGAGCAACATTGCGGAACCACGCCTATGGACATGCGGGCAGACACGTGAGCGCACTGGATTCCTACCCAGGTCACTTGTTATACTATATGTCAGGCTTCTATGCGCGGCGAAGATGATACAAGCCATAAACGCACAAGCGCTGGCCTTGCCCGGCTCTCTCGCATCCGTAGCAGTCATCAATTCCACGCCGCAATCCATCAACACACTCGCAGGCCGCGTGCAGTTCAACATTGATGCGCGCGCATCCTCGGACGCCCTCCTTGCGCAACTGGCGGAACGACTCAAGTCAACGTGTACGGAGATTGCTGAGAAGGACGGCGTCAAGATACAAGTGTGGGACAGGATATGGAAGAGTCCCAAGACCAAGTTCGACGAGAACGCAGTAGATATGGTCCGGAAGAGTGCGCAGGAAGTCGAAGGCGGACGCTTTAAAGATATGATTAGTGGGGCGGGGCATGATTCGTGGGTGTACCCACTTCACCACGGCTCTTCGAGGGGAAGACTGACTTCGCAATGTAGGGTGTACACAGCCAAAAAGGTCCCAACGGCCATGATCTTCATAAGATGCAAAGGAGGAATATCGCACAACCCCGCTGAATTTTCTACTCAAGAGGATATGTAAGTCTGATTCCTGACACACTCTTATTCATGCTAGCTGACCTTCGTGGATGCATCAGTCAAGCGGGGGCGAATGTCCTCTTAGGCGCTGTATTGCGTTATGACGAATACCTAAAGAACACGAGCCAGCAATGAACCACACAAGCTGTTACCTCCGGAGTCATAATCGTGCTGTTGGTACCTGACGTAAACGACGTAGCAGACACCAGCAAGTAATCTAGGTATACAATGGTTATTCTTCTTTGTCAAGAACTTACACAAGAATCGTCCGCGCAAAAGTACTACACATGGGTGTACAGCCCCTTTTCCTTCCTTGCCTTCGTCATAGCTGCGAGCCGTACTCTTAGCTAGGAATCGTGAAGGAAGACGAGGATACGAACCTGCGATAATTGCACTCCCGACACCACTCCCATCCTCCGCATGGTATGTTACGATATTCCTGAGTACGCCCTAGTTAAGCGGAAGAAGACAGTTGAGCGGCGCGAACTACATACCGTCCCTTGTCTCCAAATACATCTATGAGGCCCTCATGGACCCGATCCGCAAAGCCAGGGTATTTCTAGCAAGCGATTTTAGTCACGGTTGGCCATACGACAGACAGACGAACGCACATTGTACAACGACCCGTCCGCACCCACCGCGCACCCCTCGTCGAGGTAGCCCATCTTGCTGACAATCGCCGCAATACCGCACGCGCTGAGTCTCGCAGCCCTCCGGCCAATGAGCTTCGCGAGGGCTCGGAAGAACTGCCGCTCGGCAAGCGTTGTCTCCAGGGCAAAGAAGTGCGTGAAAATGCCGATGATCATCAGCAGCTCGTCCGTGGGGTCGCTGGCACGTCGTTAAGACAAGGCAGGCGCATGAAGAGAAAGACACTGACCTTTCCATGAGCGATAAGAACGCCGTATCGAACGCATAGGACTTCTCGATCTTGTATGTCTCTTGACCGAGGAAAAGCACACCGTCGTCGATAAGCTCGCAGATGACGAGACGCATGATCTCTCCGAGGTATCGTCCGGAGATTAGTTTCTGCGAGAGAGTACTGTTAATTCTAGACAGCTGCGATGCTTTTGCGTTACATACTTCGTATGCTTGTTCGCCTGGCTTGTTGGACGTCTCGTCGACGATCTGGTCGTACTTTGTCCTGGGCAGGTGCTCATGCTCGAACGAGTCGAAGGCGCCCTTCGCGGCCAAGGTACGTTAATCTCGGAGACCACCCATTAACACGAGGCACTCACGTATTCGCAATTGATAGCAATTTCAGCGTCATCCTTGATATTGAGTTCCTTGATTTTCGGAATGTTGGCGACCTTCTCCATGTACGCAGCATTGCACCCCGTCCCGAAGATACACCCTATCTTCGTCTTGGGGTTCACGTAGTGAGAGGCAATGAGTGTGCCGGTCGTGTCGCATGTCAACGAGATAAAGTCTGCGGGGACGTCCTGAGACCGGACTCAGCGCGAAGACATCAAAAGAGAGGACCCAACGCATACGTATTTTTGGAGAGACTTGCGGAACATCTCCGCGACATCATGTCCTTCCGTATTAGGATTCCCGAAGCCTTTCGTCCACCGGATCAGTTCACCGTGGTCGATCCTGTTTTGTCTGTGAAGATGTCAGTATACGCATGGTATGTCCTGTTCCGAGTGCGCGTACGAGCAAGGGTAAGAGAACTAGAGAGCAATTCAATCAATATCGCAGCACCTAAAACGGTTCATATGCACAACGCACAGTGAACCCCAAGGGCAGCTTCTCGCCGGGCTTCAGGTTGATCATGCCCGGCTCTTCCCCAACGTGCTGATCTATGAATGTCTTGAGGCACTCGGCGCAGAAGTCGAATAACTTTTGCCCTTCCTCCTGTTTCTGATCTTCGGTCAGACGATACTTGGATTGTGTGATCTCGAATCTCCCAGCGCCCTGGAGGGTGACGAGACAAACCCGCAGGTTAGTCCCGCCTGCACCACTGTCAGTCCATATATCGAGTTGGACGATGCTACCATGCGCACCGAGATCTACAGCCAGGTACTCTCCCGTTTCGTTCCCTGTCGGCCAACCGAAGACGTACGTCGGGATCATAGGCTGGAGACCAATTCAGCTCCGTAGACCTCCAATTATAGACAGCGGGCGTACCACCGTGTTTCCATGCTTCTCCAAACCGGCCTCAAGCGTATCCTTGAACGCGTCCACAATCATGCGCATCCTCTGCGGCGTTAACGTAAACCTATTCCTCTCAATGTTTCGCTCTTCCCAATATGTCTCCAGCACTCACAAACTCTCATACTTGCGCAGATGATCTGCCATGGTCCTGCAGCACGTTCAGTACGCCATCACCCACGTATAATCCAACTATCCCGACTTTTTGGTCGCATGCGGGAGATCCTCTTCATCCTGCGTTCTGGTATGGAACGCGAGCGTCTGCCCAGTGGGCAGCGTCACCGTACCACTTCCTCGACGAGATGCAGGCATGCTGGGCTAGGTCGACGGCGCAGACGACGACGGGCAAGGGCGCTGATGGCGGAGAGATAGTATGTCTGTTCTTGTCGTCCACCGGGGGGAATCACCCGTGAGAATATAGGTCCCGCCCACTAGTCCACCAGGGATCATGATTCCCACCCGTAGCGTTTCTCCCTTCAATCCCCTCCTCGAGGTGCGCTTCGCAGGCTGCTATGATAGGACTCAAGGGGACTCTAAATGTATGGTTTGAACCTTTGGTATCCATCGCTCAGTTGCAAACTGCTTCATTTGCTTCTAGGTTATAGACAACTCCGGCGCCCTTCTTGTAGAGTGCGTAAACGTTCTGAAGAACAAGGTCAACAACGGCTGGGGCTCCGTGGGCGATGAAATTGTCTGCGTCGTGAAGCGCGCCAGAGCTATATCTGCTGCTCAGCAGGCATCTGCAACCGCAGTCAAAGTGCGGAGAGGAGACGTTCGTCGCGCAGTGATCGTCCGAACAGCGAAGGCAGTTCGGAGACCAGACGGACGACTTGTGAAGTTTGATGACAATGCAGCCGTTTTGCTGAACAACAAGAGGGAGATGCTAGGGACGAGAATAGGTGGTGTCGTGAGTGCTGACTTGCGAATGAAGGGATGGGGCAAAATCGTCAGCTTAGCACCTAAGGTCGAGTCCCATTATTTGAACTGATTCCAACCATTTCTAATCGGAGGCGGCAATAGGTCGTCTAGAGATTTACTAATGGAACATATGCGTATTCTAGTTTTCGTGATTTATTTGGCTTATCTCCTGCCATGACATGTCGCTTCGCCAGACCAGACCCATGCACATGGATGCACCCGCCGGCTGTCATGGGCAGAATCATGCGTACTGAAGAATCTCGCGAGCTTGAACAGAGATGCCATACGCAGGTGCACATTCCACGAGCAGGGTTGCAGGACCTGCGGCGCGAGCGTCCAGCTTGAAGTCCCTAACATACTTGGTCACATTTACGAAGGTACGCCTGGGTCCTTCCGAATAGCTCTTCTAATACTGGCCCATTTGCCGCATGCCTTCCCTGCTGTGGCGGAGTCGTGGCGTCTGAAGGCAGTCGTCAGTGATTCACAGGACAAACGCCCTTTACCTGGCAGCGCAGAATGACAAACATGTTTCACTGCATGGTGTGGCTGCAATGGACGCTTTGTATGCTCACTGCGCAAACACTCTGGTTAGCCTGCTTCCTGTGAACGCGTGCCTCCCGCCACAGTGGGTTGTTTTCGATCAAGCGGTGACCGTCGCCACATATGCCACAAGGGGGGCCACACCTTCAAAGTATAAGAGGGCTCGCAGCTTCGTCTCTCTTTAGTCACTACCACCTTACTATCCCCTTCCCCTATGGAACCAGAAAAACTGCTCGTTGTTCCGGAGGCGCTCACCATAAGTTTCGCCCCTCCCAAACATTGGATCACTCAAGCTCTGGCGTTGAATCAGCACAGGGACGTGTACGACGACATATATTTCCTCCAGGACCCTGGACTACGGAGGATAGATACGCTCTGGGTCGGCCCTGGCCCTCTGCTGTTCTCAGAGGAGCGCGCTGTGTGTACCGATGTCGGTTTACTCATACCCTCTGCGAAGACCGCCTCTGGCCCTACAATGTTGTTTCAACCGGACAAGCCAGCATTTTCCCCAACTTACAGGTACCCAAATGCTATAGTACATATCGACGTACGAACAGTCATCCTATTCCATGGTCTTGAGGAATTCGCTAACCTGTCCTGCTAGTGGCTGGGATATCCACCGTGCACCATTGAAGTGCCATGCAGACCAAAAGTATCCAGACGCCAGCTACTTGCAGCAGTCGCCGGTGTCGTGGAGGAATTCATCCTACGTGCAGAGGTTCGTGCGCCGTTCGGCGCTTCCTACCTCGAAAGGATACGTGCTTATTTCTGATGGGCAGGGAATGCAGATTGATCAGTTGTACCGCAGCATAAATCCGGATGCAGCCATGGAAGCCTGCAGGGGGCGATCTCTCGTTCAGAGAATGGGCATTGCCGGCTTGGTTAACTGCAGGGGCCCAGTGTGGCAGCCGGTGCTGTACTTCATCAACCCTTTGTAATGCGCTGAGAGATGCGGATCGTATTAGTACGACAATCTACGTTGCCATGTTTCTCTTCACCTTTCTATTTCTTATCGCATATGTATATGTACGCCTGTGCCTACCTGGTCATCATATCTTATTGTAATTTCCAATCTCCGCCTTTCCCTCATTTTCCGACTGCAGTATTTCGGACAGTTGCTCAAGGTCCTTTACTGTGACTGCTGGCTTCGGCGCCACAAGGGATGCCAACTCCTCTCGCCCTTCAAGCGTGCCTTCACGACGAACCCAAGCTGTGGCCATCCCAAGCAAGGCTGATGGCTCCAAACATTTATAAGCTGCCGTACTGACCACCAGTATTTCTCCAGGAGTCGCTTGGAACGAATCCGCACACTTTGCAATCACGGCGTTATAAATGTCGTCCTTGGCCATGCAAATACCCTCAGCCGAGGATGTCTCGACAATGGCGTCAAATCGTATGGCAGTCTCCAGCTGCGGTTGTACGTGCGAGAACGTATCGGGATCGACGTTCGGGAGTGCGACAAGCCGGTACCCGCGCGCTTGAAGCCGTCGCAGCGTGTCACTGACTTCGGGCCATAGCCTCCAAGTGAATACAGCGGTGGCGTCCCATTTACCTATGTCCGCTATGCCGGCGGGGATGACATCCCGTATCGCGGCCATGATGACCTCGCTATATGGCGCTCCTGGTGTCTTCCGGATACGCAACGCTTCTTGCTCGATGTACCTGTCAAGGATATCGGGAATGGGGTATGCTATGGGGATGTCGGTGTCCTTTGCGATGGAGCGCACCATATCGGAGAGACCTCCCTCCCGATCCTATACAGTGTGGTTGGACACGAAGAGTAGAACTACATCTTGCGAGACTCACGATCAGACTACCATAAATATCGAAGCAGATTACGCGTATAGCGGACAAGTCAGCTTCATTGAGATCCAAGCCCTCCTGCTCAGGAGCCTCTGGGAGCTCCGGTTCCCAGTCTTCGTCGTTGTCGTCATCGTCCCAGCCTACAGGACCAGGGACATCCTCGGGCTTGATGACGATGGTGGCAGGCACGTCTCCCCCAATCACAGCGGTCAGGGAGCATAACTCCGCGGCACTTGAACCTTTCACAGCATCCTCTGGCGTACCGCCGCTGCCCTTTGTAAAGGCGGAGAATTCCGAAACAGAAATACTTTCCGTCTGCGTGACACTGCTTAGAAAAATAGTCAAGAGAGGGATGTCGGACGCTACCTTGTGATATTCTCTCACTAAATTGATCACAGCAGAGGCTCCACGCCACGAGTAGTCGCTGATTATTCTGGCTCCGGCAGAAAATGACCAACTGAATCCATACGCGAACCAGTGAAAACGACTCACCGCTCCATCTTTTCCAGGTCATCGTAGGGTGCAGCTAGCGATGATGATATGTCCAAAGTTTCGATGCCGGACAGCTCGATCTCGGCAGTGAATGGCCTGTTCATAGTTTCTGTATGCGTTGGCCCGCTGAACGTATCCCAGTCTGGTGCGACCGGCTCGTCAGTACCAGTTCTCCCTTTCCTCTTCCGTTCTTCTGCAATCCATGCGGACAAATTCGTATAATCTTCGTCCATATACTGTACGAGCCGATTTCTATCCTCTTCTGCAACGACATACTGCGATGCACTAGAAGGGATACCGGGCTGTGCCTTGATAGTGACGAATGAGGTGGTATGCACGTATAAGTTTCCCGGAGACGGCAAGGACGGTTCTATACGGATGGCAGGTCGATGGCCATCTTGGTTTGGCCAGATCGCCACGTAGAAAGGTGATTCTTCTGGGGGTCTTAAGCTAGAGATTATAGCTAAACACTCGGCGGGGAAATGGAAAGGAGGCACAAGGTCCTCGGCCGGAAATTTAATGGCCGCGAAAGTATGCATATCGACCTTTCCTGCTACTTTACTAGCGTGCGTGGATCCCAGCCAGTCCAGCGCTGTGCCCGAGAATCTGGCACACACCAGAGGATAAGGAGATGAGGTGCTCATGTTGGAGGTCTTGGAGTCTCAGTTGAACGAAGGGAAGAGACAGACGAGAAGAATCACTCAAGAGCAGCTTCAGATGAGACGGATGGTTCTATCACTGCGGATGTGAATTTCAGTGGGAAAGTATGCACCAGCCAACGGATTCTCGAGGACCTCACTGATCGCCGCACCCGACCTCGCCGACGACGGCGACAGCTTAAGGTAAATTGAAAAATGCCCAGAGAAATAATAGAAGAGATTGTGGGTCCCTCAGCGGCATGTCGTGAAGAGTGACGATAAGAGTAACAAACTTCCTCAGACTCACTGGCAGAAGGCCCGGGTGACACAGGGCTGATTCAGACACCGCACTATAGTTAGTGGTTCTGAAGCTGGGTTCTGATGCCGGTTTCCCACGACGGTATGCTCCGACTGCTCATGCATGTTCAAGTTTATGCGCTGCCGGACAAAATGACGACTGTCACATTCCTTTTCTCTCCCGACTCAAAAACCGCGAACCGCAATATCGATGAGCGGACGATTAACCTATGTAACTACACTGCCATCGTCGGAATGCACTATAGGATGGTGCTTCCCATCTAGTGTCAAGTGACTCAGGTCAGGACATCCGCGAAAATTAATACCGGCTTTTTTGGCGGCGCTTCACTGTCGACTTCCCGCTTCCTGGTGTGCGGAATCATATCTACAGTGAGTGAAATGACCTCTGAGGAGATGATTCGTCAAGCGCCTGTCCGCCACCATTGTGCAGTTGTAGGTCCCCATTACACAATGTGCCTCGACATTATGTACATTTCTGATTACTTGGCGCCTACGAGGTGGGACGACTCATTGGCAGATACTCTCATCTCTCAAGTTAACCTTTCTCTCCTCGCAGATAACTCCCCCTTCATGCATGCACGACGTCCAGGTATAATCCTTCGGAATTTTCTTACTGCTTTTAGGCGTGATCCGTCAGTCGTCCAGACGCCCGTATAATTGCCGTTCGACTTGCTCCGTTTCTGAGATGCTTTGTTCTGCATGTGCCCCTTTCTTGTCCACCGACGCCCACATTTCTTCGGCGTTGATGAAGAGGGGTGACGTACCTGTTGAATCCAAGCAACTATGCTGCACCTAGGACTCATCGAATCCTTATTTTCAAGCCTGCAGTCGTTCTTGCATTGTGATCAAGATAGAACTCACCTTGAAGATGTTGTATTCTGGCTGGCGACCACCTCGGGAGGTAGTCACCATGCGCCTCAGATGCTACTCCTTAGGAGGGTATAAATGTTCGCGGGCATGAGGGTATGTGCTCCCCAGAATATTTACCCTCTCTCACGTCTCCTTAGCCCTCTTTACAACACGAGCATGAGTCACTACCTCTCGCCCGTCGTGCCTACTCCACACCATACGGCTCATTCATTGCCCAACGGTCTCCGGTTTCGAGAAGGCCAAGTCGTTAAGCTTCGACCCTCGAGACCGGCTTTTGCCCAGTCTTCGGGATCCTGGCGGGGACCCGCTCCCTACGAGAGGCCTTGCGTGGTCACCAGGACTGATCAGCACCGTCTATATATTGCTCCAATTCTGGGAGCCAGACAAAACCATCACACTAGGCGATGGGGTCCGAAACCCCGTGTAAGCTTATGGTCCATTCAACGTAGAATCTCGTACTCATAACCGAGTGATCTAGATGGTGCACGATTGGTGGAATCCTGTGAACATGATCAACTTCGCTGGCCCCCCTGAGGATAGGTGCAGGCTACGGCGCCCTCCCATTGATATTTCTATCAATCGCCAAAATGCACAATTTCTCCCGTTCACGCTTAAGCCCAGTTACGTTTGGGTCGGCGACAGTGGAGAGCCTTTCAACCACACAGACGTTAATGCGAACACTGTCCAGTCCGTGGAATATGTCTACGGCCCTCGACCCAATGCGCTTCCAATGATGCGAGCGCAGCAGGAGATTTGTAGGTAGTTCCCTCTGTAGGTAATGGCTACCGTTGACCAGTATCACTGTTTCAGGGCAGCAGCGTCGCCGGCCTCCCTACTGACTGATCTGCCTGCAGAGCCATATCATTGGGGGACAATGTTATTAGGGACCACACGACAGAGTCGTAACTCTAGAGCCTGACTACTAGTATAGTATTTTTCTCATGAATTGCTATGCGTCGATTACTTCATAGCGAAATTTATCATGCCGATCTTTTGACCCTAACCTTGGGTGAGAATTCCTTGTGACTGATATGGACAAGAAGAACCAGATCGTTACGTTCATCAAACCATACTTGAAGACCGCCGTACATACATATATCATGGAGAGCCCGTGCATCTCCGAACGAGCGTACACCACTATCATAACCTAGGTCCGTTTTCATGCTGCCGTCCGTGGGGTTCACTGTACCACGTTGGAGAGTGAATGGCCTCTGGGAGTTTACCGACAGCCTGGGGTCAGGTAGCTTTGGTATGCCAGCCTTACTTGTCCGCATAATTCTTCTCTCATCTTCTACGCAGGCGAGGTCTTCGCTGCCAGGCAGCTCCTGACGGGCGGTGAGGTGGCCGTGAAGATGGAGCGCGCAGCGAGTAAATACAGAACAGCTGTTCTTCCCTATGAAGCTGCGGTTTACAGGCAGCTGCAAGGATGCTTCGGCATCCCGCGCCTACGGTGGTCGGGCGAGGAGAAAGGCGCCAACTTCATCGTGATCGATATGTTAGGACCGAATCTGGAGCACTTGAAGCGCTTCTGCCGCGGAACGTTCACGCTGAAGACAGTACTCATGCTCGCCGACCAGATGGTAACGAACTACCTCACGATATCTGTGTTCTCAAGAGGATCACTGACGGGTATTCCCGTGGTTGCAGATCACACGAGTGGAGACCGTCCATTCCGGAGGGCTGGTGTGTCGGGACCTGATGCCCGACAACTTTGCGATAGGCCGTGGCAAGTGGGGGAATCTTGTCCATTTATTCGACTTCGGCCTGGCAAAGCTTTACCTTGACCCGCACACCGGAGAACATATACCGCTCAAGGACGGAAAAGAGGGCATGGGCGCCCCGCGGTTCGTCAGTGTGAATGTACACCTCGGATACGGTGAGTCTGATCACTGGTCATGCTGCATATAGAAACAATCCGCCTTACGGATACATGTCAACGGTGATTAGAGCAAAGTCGACGAGATGATCTGCAAGCGCTTGGACTCATCTTCATCTACCTGTTGAAGGGGAGTCTACCGTGGCAAGGCATCTACGCTCCTATCATAGAGGCTAAACTCAAGCGCATCGGGGAAATGAAAGCGCTGGATAACAGGGCGATGAAGGAAGCGCTTACCGACTGCCCTCCGGAATTCACAACATACATGGAATACTGTTACGGCCTGGAATTCACACAGCAGCCCGACTACGACTATGTCAAACGCCTCTTCAGAGACGTCATGTCGCGCCATGGATGGGAGTACGACTCGATCTGGGACTGGTCGGAGGGAGTCGAGACGGAAACCGGTAATCTCCTCCCTGAGAAATACAAGATATAATTAAAGCTGGAGACACCGGGTGTTCCTGGAATAACCATTTTCGAAAAGATACTGCTGGCAGAGGAGAGAAGAGCGGTTGACGAAAGATTTACCTTGTAGTATGTATTACATCGCTCAGGTAAAAGCAAGGGATGGAAACCCAATAGAAACCGTCACTGCACCCACTGGAGCCGGCAATGGCAGTACCCGGTGGCAAGTCCGCGGCCTCCGGAACCTCCTCTTCACGATGAACTTCAGACCTCTATGCTCGCGTATGCGTCCCTATGCGGCTTCAGCATTTGGACTGGGCGGTATCTTCTTCGCTCCAAACCGAAAGGTTTCTACGAATGCAACGAAGTATATTCTGAGATCGCCACCTTCCAGTGCTCCACGCGAAGTACCAACGCCTTTGGTATTTCTGTCAGCGAGCGCCTGGGATAAGGACTCGGCCGCTGGGTTAGATTTCAATTCATATGAAAGAAAGAGCATGATACCAAGGACTGGGCGGCAGGATGACCAGTTTCGCGTCGATTTTGGCGGAGAAGGGCTACACATGCTTAGAAATCGATCTAGCCAAGCCTGACACCGTAAGCACGTCTGAAGCGCTTATGCATCACTTCGAAGAAGGTGAGTCGTCATTGTATTATCAGCTGTAGTTACTGCACATATGGCAGAGTTGCGCTCGCACATCCGTCTCGCCGCCATCCCCTTCGCACCCGTCCTTGTATCTCGCTCTTCGGGCACCTTGATCGCGCAGACGTATATCTCTTCGAATCCTGCTCGTGGTCTCATTATGATATCGCCTCCCCCCAACAACAATTCTGTTTCTAAATCACTGCTCCCTACACCCCTGGAAGAGTTCAATTACGAGCCGAAGTTCCCTATTGCTGTCCTGGGAGCGAAGGAGGATCTACAGAGGTGGAGACATGACAGTCGGCTAGGACAATACGGTATGGTTGATATCTTTGAGGTAGACGATACGGAGGGACAGGATAGCTTGTCCAAGATGGAGGTATGGATGGACGAGATCGGGATCTAACCAGTGGTGAGCGCCATTTCCCTTCCCCGCTTTGATTCTGTCTGCGACCTCGTCTCCACCATTCCTGTAGCGAGCCTGATTAGATGACCAGAAGGCTCGGTTTTTCATTGTGAGACGAAAGAATCATTCCCCAACTCTGCCTACTTGTCTTGTCCTGAGCGTTTGATTTTGTCGAGTACGATAGACGTTGCAAGGTGCGTATGCACCTTTTCGAGAGTAAATATGACATCGCGGGACTGCTGGCCCGGCTACATCTCAACCTACAGCAGTGGATGACAGGAACTCTGCGAACCGAGCTCTATTCGCTATATCTTTTCGCTCGTTCTCTGGGTGCTGGCGACTTCATTAGATCATATCGAGACAGAATGGCAACCATCACTTATTTGGACCGCTAGTTTATTCTAGGCTGACTATAAGATCGGCCAAGCAGCTGCAGTACTTGCGAGCGTACGCTGGGCTGCGCGGGATTGGCTGGTGCCATCAGTCCGGATGACCCCGATTGTTTTGGTGTCCGCCGTGGGTCCTCGCGGACTATTCCTCGGACTCTGTAACATCGAGCTTCGATGTCTCAGTTGCCCTTGTCTTGCCTTTGTCTTCTATTAGGTTCCTGACAACCTGTACCAAGGAAGGCCGAGGTACGCTCTCATTAAATATCTGTAATCCAAGCTCCCCGTGCAACAACAGCGAATTGTGGAACAATCGTCTGAGGCTCAAGTTCACGACTGGTGCAGCGGACAGACCGCTGGCCTAATCAAGGGCAAGCGCAGACAACGCCACCCTGCTTGCACAGATCCTCGAGCTCGCGATCGAGCAGATGCATGACATGGTGTCTTCTGGTTGATAGCGCTTCCACGTGCCACGAGATCTGCTTATTGTTCGGCGCAGTACATTGACCCTAGTTTAGTATGAAATCGACCTTCGCCCGACACCTCTGTCTTATAATGCCTCGCCCGACGTCCAAGATCCACGTATACCGGATCGCCCACCATGCATCGCTGCCTGCGTATGACAGAGATCATACACTGCATAGCTGAAACTATATGGTTAGAAAAACGGACCGACGATGACTGGGAGCTCCCTGATGCTCTAAGATCAGGCCCTGACGAGGATCTGTACGCCCTTGCCAGAACGTGCAGGGCATTCTTGGAGCCTGCATTGGACGCCCTGTGGCGAACCCAATTCCATCTCGGGAACCTTGTGAAGTGCATGCCTGAAGACCTGTGGGACCTCGATGACTCGCAGGAGCGCAGGCCAGTACGTCTATAGGCTTTCTTCAAATATCCAGCAACCCAGCTGACGCTGCGATATAGTTTTTCGTGAGAACGCCCCTCCCAACGGAATGGGAGCGATTCGATTATTATGCGAGGAAAGTGAAAGCCATCGTTATCGGGTCCGAATTTGACCACGAAGACCTCATCGCGGACGTCTGCGCGCGGGGGAAGAATCCCTTGTTCCCTAAACTGTGCGCCGTTAACATGTGGCTCGTTTCCGATACGTTCTCGTACTTGCCATTCTTCCTGACCCATCATGTGCGCCAAGTCCGCATTTATGTGAAGTGCGAGTGGTCCGGGAGAGGCCTGAACCGCTTCCTCGATTTCTTGCAACAACGGACTTCGAGGGTGGAATCTGTACGTCTCGAATATGAGGAGGATGTAGACGTGCCGTACGCTCCTCTGTCTGACTTCGTCACTCCTCTCGAATGCCTAAACACGTTCGAGTGGGACATCCCGTTGCCCTGGACGGACGTATGGGAGCTCGCGAAACTGCCGAATCTCCATACTCTGAAGCTGACAGTCAAGGATCCCGCTGTCAACCTGCACGGCTCCCCTTTACTTCCCTTCCCGGCACTGCTGGATCTCGACCTTACAATGGAGACTATGGAAGGCTGCCTGAATTTCCTGGATGCTCTCCGGCACCGCCCCTTACATTCGCTCGTGATAGAGGGCGATCGCACAGCACTGGACGACATCCCTTCCCTAATACAGTATCTCTCCCAGCCTCGCCTAACCGAATCGCTGAAAATCATAGTCATAAACGGTACCCTCGACGCTTTGTGGGTCCCAATACCATTCGAACGCTTTCGGCCCCTTCTTTTACTCAAACACCTCGAAGATTTCAGCTTCCGTCTGCAGTGCAAGTTCATAGCGGGGGACAAGGAACTGATAGAAATGGCCCAGGCATGGCCGCATCTGCGATGCCTCATCCTGGGTTACTCCCCGATGTACCACGAACCCGGCTTCACGCTCAACGGCCTCGCACAGCTCGTGAGACTCTGCCCTTGCCTGAATGACATCAGCATCCCCATCAACGCTGACATCTCAGAGTATGAACCCCTTCCGGTTGCGGAGCGAGAGCTGTACAACGGAAAGGTGACGATGCTGGCATTCGGGCGGTCGAAGGTTGGGGACCCGGTGTCGGTGGCGATGTTTCTATCGAGGCTGTTCCCGAACGTGAAGTTGGTTACCGGGCACGATGAGGCAGGAGGGTCCGCGGCATGGGATAAAGTCAGAGACTATGCCAAAGCATTCGCATCCGTGCGTCGCGAAGAGAGATTGTTGTGGAGAACACCTGCATAGCGCTGGGTGCGGTACAGGTTCCGGTTGAGTTATGGGTTCTTTTGGTCCATATCATAATCGAGGGTAAGCTTTCCACCAGTCTCCGAGACTGCTTGCTAATATATGCTAAGCAGAGAACATTCTGCGACCGTCGACGGGCTGAATGTGCACTGAATCTGTATCATCAGTTTCAGTACCACTGATTCTTGTGTATCATCAATCGACGAAATAGATTTGACCTCCGACTATGTCTTCCGAGGGATGAAACCTACGTAGATGCTCAGCCGTATGACGCATGATCTCGAATCTTCCTTCCAGGAGGGCAAGGTCCAACAATATCTCCGTCAGACTAGTGAGCTACAAATCACGGAGATACTCAACAAGGCAGGACGAAGGTCACAGTTCGGCAGTGATACTTGCGGTACCGCTACTCTAGAGAATCGGGCGCATTGAAGATATTTGGAGTCGTATCACTGAACTAGAGGCTGTATTGCATGCGCAGTTCGCGTCGTGTCTGACACACGACTACCCAGAGGATACCACTCGGAAACTCACAACGCAATGTCCTGACTCGCATGCATGACGGTCCTTGGTGTCCTTGCTCCCAATCACATTCCCATTCCGAGATCATAGTTGTACTCTCCGTACCCACCCGTAGACAGCGACGGTGGCAGGGCACTGGAGTCCGTACCGCAGGTGACGTTGGCATTGTCAGTGAGTTGGAGTTCGATCACCGCCCCTTGCTCGAAAGCGTCCCAGTCGATGTAGCAATTCGAGTGCCACGGTTGACCATTGATCGTCACGTTCTACCGGAGGGGAACATTCAAAGCTGAATAGAAAAGGAGCGCCGGAGAACTCTCACCTGGACAAATATCTTGCCTTCGGTTCCATTGGCAGGATTGCCCTCGAACCCGATTGCTTTGATGGTGGTTGTAGTGTTGAAGATCGGGTTGTAGAATGAAATTTGGGGGAAGTATGGGGAAGACAAGAGGAACTGTCGGGTTGCTGGAAGGGGGTACATCCCAGCGAGGTAGAAAGCGGCATAACTTCCCATGGCGCCTGGGTTGGCGCATTGTCAACTCGACTGCCTAATCATTTTGTTCATAGACATACCAGAATCTGTGCAGCCCTCGTGTTCAGTATCGATCCACTATGCAAAGAGGGAGTTTTATCCTTACCATCGTTACCCGGGAGTCCGTTCACGGAAGTATTGAAGTACTCGGAGATAACTTGTCTTGACCTCACCGTACTAAGACCAGGGGCGTTGGCATAATGATACATGAAAGGAATTTGTTGGGAAGGCTCGTCAGTTTCGTCGAAATAGTTCTGCAAGTTTATAGTCAGCAACAGACAGGATGACGTGATCGCTATGAAGCTACCTCGTCGATCAGGAAATTTAATCGGTCAATGAAATTCTGCACCCCTCCTTGCAGCTCGATGAGGCGCGCCGTATCGTGCGGGACGTACTGAGGACAAGATAAAAATGGATACTTCCACCCATAACGACGAATACTTACTTGGGAGTACTTCACATTAATGCAGGAACGATTTAGCTTGAGTGTGAAAACATCGCGAAAGACTGGGCTTACGACTAGGGGTGAACTCTCGTAGAAGCCATCATGGTTTGCGGCGTTCAGGTAACAAGTAGCCTGGGTGGGATCATGAACACTGCAATGCCTGGGGTCGGTATAGTTGAATGTTCCATTTGCGAACCGCGGCTATATCGCCTCGTGTCAGCTGAAGGTCGTTTTTTCGAACTGCAAATAACTCACCTGCATCATGCCAACGACAGAGGATGGACCACTCGGAACAGTAACATTGGGGTTCCATACATTCGCGAAGTTGCTGCTACGTTGGGCATACTGTCCATGCGCACGAGGCTTTAAAGAGAATCGGGAGGGCATATAGCAATAGCTCACCTTAGCGGCATCTTCCAACTTCCCCAAGATTTGTGCTACCTGAGAAATGGCAAAATCTCCGAAGGCATGCTGGAGGCATGTAGATAATAAAAATCAACATGTCGAGAAGTAGGGCGCTCTCGAGCTGCGACGTACCTCCAAAGTCCGTGAGACTTGTTTTGAATTAGTCCCTCCGGGTTCATAGCCATCCTGAGGGATCCAGCCTACCAAGGATGGGTTGAGTTACCATTACATGTAAGAAAGCCTATGGTCAAGCAAACCTAGCGATTTCCAGATGTTGACTTGTCGGCCTTCCAAATCCCAATTGGGAGGCTGGATCTCCGCATCTGCCAGTAATGCGTTGTAGAGGTCGGTGGCTGAGACATTCAGAGCAGCAGCCTGCTTGTAGTACCTAATGTGATGCGCTCATAAGACTCAGACAGCACACTGCGATCAATGGAGCACGAAGCTACTCACTTGACGAAGAACTCGCCGAGGATAGGGTCTCCGTCTGGCAAATGCTCTCAGCAGCATGCTCAGTAGACTATACTCTTGGCACTCACTGCTACCGCCCTGAATATACTGCTTTTGAGTTGCGCCACGACACTCGGGCAGCCAACCTATTTCAGAGATCTAGACGTCGTGACCAAGGTCGGGTAATAAATCAACGACCGTACCTTCGTGTTGCTGGATATTAATGAATCCTCTGACAATTCGAGCGAAGTCCACCGGTGCGTGCAGAGCATACAGCGAGTAGAGAGTGCGATAGGTATCCCACTACTCCGTCGCGACGTGTTAAGGATGGTAAACGGCGCAGGACAGACCACTAACGTTGCAGTATAGAGAATCATAGTATGGTTCGGTAGAGTTCCACAGAGGGTTTTCACCGGTGTCTGGTCGTTTCGCAGTTGGTCAGTGACTCTCATCGAGCTATCACCTCGACTCACAATCGGCTGGTACAATGTGAGTCCTGTACACCTACTCATGCTCGCGAGTCAGTCACGACATGATTGGGCATGTATGGTGAGGGACTAACCGAGGAATAGAAGAGTGAAACAGTCTCATTGTCGACTCCTGTGGGGTCCACCTGTATACGACCGAGCAACTACTCCACCCATAAAACCTGGGTCACTATGCGGAACATCCAACGCTTGAGACTCGACATGCCTCGTTCCAGGTTTCAAATGCCGAGTTTTTCACTCCATCGAAGTCCCATCCTGCCGTAGAATCAGGGATCTCCTCTTCGGCATTCGCACAAGCTTGATCTGCACTGATATAGCTCACGCCTAATTATAGGAAAGGTCCAGTCTCGGACGGCTATATCATACTCGACAGCCGAACTCACCTACGCGTACCAGGACCGAGCTGGTGTTGGCCGGGAAGGTGAGCAGAGCCCCTAGCTCGTCTCTAAATCCTGAGGAATGGACGGCATTAGTAATCGGATGTACATAGCACAATACTCCTGTGAGGCCCCAAAGCCATGAAACGTCAGGCGGACTCACCGTAGTACATTTGGTCGACGTTCTCAGTCCATCGCACTGGATAGTCAGCCAACCACGCCCCGTATTCCTCGATTCCAGCTCCCGGTTCACTCTGTCCGGGCACTTGGAAGTCGGTGCATACGTATAAACTATATCTACCTGGCCCAAACGACGCCTGGAATTGCGCACCGCCTGTGTGGAAAGTCGATCATGAACTAAGCACGCGCGTCTACGTGGTAGTAACTGACCCGTGACTCTTTTAGTGGTAGTGTTGATTTGCATCGATGGGTATGTGCTAGTCTGACTACCGTCATTCGTCACATCTACCACGATTCTCGGGTGAATGTATGTATTGTTGACATTTGTGTTGGGGTTCGAGGAGACATTGGACGGGAACGAGGACGGGAAGGTGTACCGATGCAGTGCAGCCCGACGCGATGCTGTAAGTTCAACACGGACACCGGTAGACTGATGATAGGTCAGATCAGAAGTTTGTCTTTTAGCGTGTTCGCTGCAAAGGCATGGACATACGAGATTCGTGCTGAAGTACCCCGGCTGAGCAAAATCGTCAGGACTACCTGTTATCCAAAGCAACAGCGATTCACGCATTAATTCGAGGACATTCTTGTAGTGCTCCGGGGGCGCGGCCACCTACCGTCCTCTAAGAGATTCCGCAGGACTTTTCGGCTCTCCACGCTGGTTTTGCAGTACTCAAAGTAGTCTTGCTCGCATGTCAGCAGAGGAAAGATCTTGAAATTGGACAACGATATGCCCTGTTATTCGCATGTCAGGCGAATCAAAGTGTGGCGCGCAGAGCTCAAACGTACACCCCCGGTCCCGCTATCGTGCAACTGGGAAAAGCCCGTCACGTTATATTGCGGATCAGCATCATAACCAGCTTGCTGGACGAACGATTAGACATGTCACTGGTGAATGCCCAGGATACTCACGTTCCCCGGAGAATCGGTGTCCATTCCGGTTTTCACCATTCCGTGTGGCAGAGTCGCACCTACGACCGTAGTGTTCCATTATACAACGCAAGAATCGACGGAATCCCTACCTGGAAACACATGACCACCATTAGTAGTGCCTATGAACAAGTTCACCAAGCTCGCAGGGTCCGTGATGAACGCCGAACGGGAAGATTTCGCGTATCCTAGAATAAGGATCAAACCTGAGAGGACCCGCATGGCTGGCAGAGTCGACAACCACGCGAAGCAAGGAACATGGGTGGTATATATACCTGGGGGCGGGGAAACCGAAGGGTGCATGGAGGCAGTCACATGCCATGCCGCAGGGTCATGTACGCGATTGATCAATTGGAAGGAGGCACAGAAGCAGTAACACAGGCATATCGAGAAAGAAGCGGCCGAACGGGCCTCGGATCCGGTAAGCTTCCGAGCAGGATCACGGACATCAGTTGTTAAGCAGTATACGTATGTCGCGTTTAGAATCTGGAAGGTATCGCAACTCAATTCGTCTCTACAGCACAGGTCCACGCACACGCACCTCACTCTTTTTTCTTGTGCCATTGGGACATAAGCCGTTATCGAACGCTTCTCACCTTATTTGTAGGTTCTACAGAATTAATCAGGAAGATGAGGTGCCCTGCAAATTGAGTGACGCCGAGGCTGTCGAGTAACAAGGGACGCGCTTGAACACGGCTTGCCTGGCCTTGGTGGAGCATACCCGACCCAATAACATTACAAGTGAGATCATACAAACTAAACATCGAGGCCTTCGACAGTTACTCATGTAAGAAAACAAGATAGAACCTGCCGGGATAATATATCGCTCCTCGAGTGAGCGTTACGGCTCTATGTCATGTAGAAGTACGAACTGCACCTTGTCTGCAGCCGCCCCGTGCAGTCGTTTGGTAGCATTCATCGGGTCTTCTGACCCGAAGCCCCAGGTACTCAAGCGGACCCGAGTCAGCGAGAAAGAGACCCTAGCTTTGTAGAACTTTTCACAACAGCGGCCTTAATGAGACTGGATGATCGCATGTAGACGTCGTTCGGGCTGCATGCCTCCTGAGATGCCGGATTACCACTTTGCCACATACGTTTCATCCTGTCCCTCCAATCGATATCTGGTGTGACGACGCAGATAGAGCTATTGTTGGTTGCCTGGCGCTGCGCAACGCTACGGCGGCAGTGGATGGCTCTGTGTGCTATAGCTAGCGCTTGGACTCGACGCCACATCGCTATGGCCGGGTCTTGCCGACGAGCTTTATTCTTACCCTCATCGTTCTATAGGGTGCGAGCTTACAACTCAGTATGAGACCCGTTGTCAGACACTTATAAGATTCTAGATATTGGTTGCATATGCCACATATGATGCGCATGAATTATTACTTGCGTTGAAGCTGGCAGGTCAAATCTCATTCTTATCACCCTCGTTGCATCTATAAAGCCCTAACCACACGATGATTTTACAGACTTAATGGAGAAACTTCCCTATGAACTCCTGTCCCTAATAACCCTCCAGGTCTGCAAGGACGGTGGCAAGACAGTCTGCTGCCTTCGGCAGGTGTCTCAGTACATCTCGGCCGCCGTGGAACGATACAGGTTCTATTCTGTCGCGTTACACGGACGCAAGCAAATCACGGGCTTCTGGAAGAGCTATCAAGCAGCCCCCAAGTACGTCAAGGAGAATATCCGGCACCTTTTCCTGTCCGATGCGAAGAAAGGCAGTGAGACCGGCTCAAGGGTTTCCGAGGCTTTCGCTGGTGCCCTGCGAGGGCTCCTAATCGCCGTTTCACAGTACCTTCGCACTCTGACGTATCTCGTCTACAATTACCGCCAAGAAGAGCCTTACAATGTCCTGATGAAGCATGTCTTTCCCCTACTGACACACCTGACCATCCGAGACGCTTCACTGTCTTGGAGAGCCAGTCGCCGCCGCAAGACGTGCGCCGTGCAAAATCTCGAGGAGGCCCTACCTACCACGCCGCGCCTCAGTCATGTCCATCAAGCTCACGCCTACCTCCCGAATCGCGTGGCGACAGAATTTCGTATCCTGTCTAACATCGGATGGCGAACCTCTGGTGATACACTGCGAAGTGTCCATCTCTCAGGTTTGCACCTGGCTACTACCGTGCTAGTGTACATACAGGAATACCTGGGATGCGTCCCACCTTCCACCTCGCCTTACGTCAACGATCGCCGCGGCCGTCTGCCGTCCGGGGTTCAGCGACTCACTCTACAGCCTGCAATTCAGGATGGACAGTACGAACACCTTGTCACTATGCACAACAACGAGAAGAAGAAGCTGCGTGATCTACAAACTGAGCGCGAAGGACAGGACGGTACACAGTTCATACTTCTGCCTGATGCGCCGCCATGGACACAAGCGCAGTTCAGAGAAGAGTGGCTGCAAATGCAGAACGACTACGTATACAATTAGAAAATATGCAGGTTTGTCACCCGGACCTCCCTTCCGAAATGGTATCCAGACATACTTATACTAGGATGGACATACAGTGCACTGGCTCGCACCATGAACTACTCGACATGCTCCTCAATCATCTCTCTCAGCCTCCCCATTCTCGGCACAAACTTCACTTCAAATGGCAATGGATGCACGTTCGCCGTATCCGTAAACGCGAGCGTATCTATTGGCTTATGCGGGTCTTCAAAAATCTTGAATGCCCACAGGATCAAGGCGGTATTGATGAACACGGATCTATATAACGGAATTGATATATTGTCCCCTATCATGCAGGTTGCAGACGGCTTACCGGACGGCTAGATGTTGGCCGGGGCACACCCTAGAAGAAAAGAAACGATCGTCAGGGCATCGACGGTCATGGGATGGGGAGGGCAGAATGGGTATTTACCGCCTGCCGAAACCAAAATTGTAGAATTTTAGGTCGTTTCTGATCTGTCCGTCTTCGCCGATCCAACGCGGGGGCTTGAACGACTCGGGATCCGGGAACACGACGGGGTCACGCCCTATTGACCTGCAGCCTCCAATTCAACAAGGGAGTGGACAGAGAATGAAGTCACGCAACGAACCAGTGGTTGCCGATTATCGTAGCGCCCTTGGGGATACAGTAGTTTTTCTATCTGGGCAGTGAGTTACCCAGAAATGGCAGAAGCATTGCGCACACGTACCCAGAAGATATCCTTCGTAGCCTTATGCCCAAACCCTGTTCGCGGGCTCAGCCCTCACGCTGCGACACAAACCAATCAGATAGACTAACCGCCAGCGCTGACCGGTCTCCACCTGAAAGTCTCCAGCACGAACGCCATCGTCTGCGGGAGCATATCCATGTCGCCGAAGGTCGGCACTGGCAACCCGAGGATCAATTCTCCGCCCTTTAGCAGGACAACACTAGCGAGAAAGCTTACGTCGATCACGACCAACGACGCTGTCCAGTTCTTCCTGGACTTTTGCCTGGGCCTCGGGATGGGTAGCAGCTGCCATGATTGCTATAGTAATCGCCGCAGCACTCTGGGATTCAACGATTTGTGAACATCAAATGCTGGCTGTGAAGGTGAGATGAAGCTACCGTGTCTGAGCCAGCGCCGAACATCGACCCAGCCAGATAAGCAAGCTCGTCGTCTGTCAGGTCGTATTCGGTCTGGCGTTCGAGGAGGTACTTTGCAAATGAGGGTCGAGCTTGGCCAGAATCCTGCAGGCAGTGCCATAAAAACGAAGGCTGCTGGAGAACATGGAGAAGATGAAACACACCATTTGTTTACGGACGCCGTCCAGCTGGCCCTTGAACAACGCCAGCTCCTCCTTATGCCACTGTCGCAATGTAGTAAGGTATCCGGGGACATATCTAACCACGTATAATGAGGGTTCGGTTCCGAGGGGGGCCAAACCGATCCTTACCTCAGGATCGGATAGGCATCGACCATCCACTTTCCAGGAGTCAACGTAACGCCCAGTCGGACGAGGCATTTCTGCACTTCCTGCACTACCGGGTCAGAGTACGACGTGGGTGTTGTCTTTCCATACGTGACGGACATGACCACGGACGCTGCGTATCTACAAGTCCAGCATCCATAAGCCGGGAAAGGCGTGGTAGCAAGGGTCCCCTACGCACCGCTTCGCGTGCGACTGATGCTCGGACGGGCTGTCGAGAATATCCAGGACAACGTTCTTTGCGTTGGCCATTTGGATCGGCTCGTACGTTTCGGAGACCTTCTGCTGCAGCTGCGAATGGAGCGCTCTGACAGACGCCAGCTTGAGTACAGAGGTTTACGGGCGTGTATGTGGTGCACTCACCTGCGAAGTTTCTTGATGCGATCACCAGCGCCGGCGAGGAGCGTCCTCATGCCGCCCGAGAGCGTCTCTCCAGCAGCTATTGACCGAGGACGGTCGACTGTGTTCGCACCTTCCTTCTCGAGGATATCCACCGCAGCCTTGGGTTCATGATTAAGTTCAACATCCCCTGGCATCATGAGCATAGACTCCGTCGTACCTGGTACCGCCCAATGATGACGATGATATTGCGGCCTTGCCTCAAGGTAAAGAGCGGGCCATACTCCTTCGTCCACTCCTCGAACTTGCGGTGCGCACTAGACAAGTCAAATACGAAGAACCAAGAGACACTGGTGTATCAGACTCACTGAGGCCTAGGCATTGTATTGCCATACAACCAATGCCCCGGAGGACCTGGCGGCAGCAACCCATGGGCACCCGCCTTGCTCGTGAACTTCGTGTACACCGTCGCACAGAGCAAGGCCGCGCATACCAGCAGCGCGCCCAGCTGCACCGGTGTCAGGCTGCTCGAGTACTCATACAGACCGGCCATCCTCTACGCCTCGTGAGGGTACGAGACAAGCTAGACAGACATGTAGTAGAGCCCAAGGTAATTATAGTCGCTGATCACGATGGCAGTGCGTGTCTTCGTCTTTACGGGGAATTGAGAACTCGTGCTGGGGATAATTCCGTATATCGAAGCTAGTCCTGGACCCCTATTCGGAATTCCTGCCTGAGTGCTGTCTGCGTTCAACCTGAATGAATCGCGACTGGAAGAAATACATACCCGCTCATCACCTGGGTAGCGTATCTGGCAGAGCCTCCTGGATCATGACGTCCGAATCGGCTTTGTGCTGGTCATCGGACGTCTGTGCGGGGAATGCGGGGAAGTTTGTTGAGGTCTCAGTTTCCGGTACCTGCCTTCTCTGGCGCGAAAGTCAAGGACCACCTTCGCAATTCTGCTTATGCTGCAGGACGAGTATCCATTCAGCCTCATATGTTTAATTCACATGGACGGAGGATATGCCTCCAGATGTGGCAAGGGCTGCATATTCCATTGACAGATTGAAAGCTGGCGACGAAGACACAAGGCGCGTCTATTTGTCTCCAACTTGAGTTGGAGTGAATGTGTGGTCTCTCTCCTGGCACAGGCTGGCAGCGTGAAACGTCCAACATAGTCTGACTCGGACTATCTCAAATTCTATGCAAACTGGGGCAGCGTCAACCTCTGGAATCTCGCAGGTTCCTCTTCCGCATGGTCATCAGACTCAAGCCTAAGATATTTGGAAGTATCTTTCTATCATCAGAGTCAAGCATAGTCACACCATCATCACACCGACGTCTCCTGGCGACAATCCAACTCGCGATCTGGAGAGCCATAATGTGTCATACTGCATTACGCATAGAGCATACCGCTGTACGGAGGAAAGATAATTTTGGAGGCAGAGGGAGGGCGTCTTGCAATGGATACAATGCGAGTGCGGAGAGCAAAATGCAAGTGAAGGCGGGAGGAGGGACCCAAGGAGGAGACAACACAGCGCGGACAATACAACATCCAACGACGGCAACACCGCTTAATCGAACAGACCGAAGCCCTGAGCGCGAACAAGTCAGCGAGAGGCACATCTCCATCCAATCCAAATGTGAACGCACCATATCCTCGTCGGACTCCTCCTTCTCCTCCTCCTTCTCTTCGGCCTTCTCCTCAGCAGCAGCAGCGGGTGCACCGCCGGCAGCGGCGGGTGCAGCGCCAACTGCGGGGCCGGCACCGCCGGCGCCGACGTTCGATAGCAGGTCCTTCACGTTCTTGCCCTCGAGCGCCTTGGCGAGGAGCGTTGCCCAGATGGGCTCGAGCTCAACGTCGGCCGCCGACGTTAATGCGATGATCTTGTCGGACTACAGCGGATATCATCATGAAAAGGCTGAAACTGCGGGACTCAGAGGATTGTACGCACGGTGATCTCGATACCTTCATCGGCGAGGATGAGGGCGGCGTAGGTAGCGGCGAGTTCAGCGGTGGCCTGTCGGTCAAACCGTCAGTACATCCAGTCCATCCCGTGCCCATCCACCCCAACCAAGACTCCTGATCCCGCTACTTCTCTACTTCCAACTTGCACAAAGCGGTAGAACTCACCATTGGGATAGATTAGTGCGTCGGGGCCGTTAACGTCGGTGGAAGAGCTCGTCGATGTCGGTTGTGGTGCTTGCCGTGCAAGTTTCCGGCGGTGAGTGGGCGACATGCCACGTGGACACCACGCAACGCACGTGGGCGGCGATTCGCGCGGGTGGCGTGGCTTCGAATTCGCGTCTTGACGGACTTACGGAAAGCCTCATTTCGTGCGAAGTCTTTATCGCTGGTCGCTGTTGCGCTCGTTCTAGAGGCAAACGCGACGTAGGCGACACGCATATATCCACCTCGAACGATGGCGCCGTCGAGCCCGAACAAGAGGGCCAAGGAAGAAGAGGTGGACGAGTTAGAGGCGGAAGAGCTTCTGCACACTTCGCCGCCGCGCACTCCGGCGTCGGGCAGGAATTTGAGGAGCGTGAGTGACGAATAATAGGTGGCTTGGTGTCTATTAATCCATCGACGTGACCACACAGTCAGCGAAGGGGACACCGACAACTGGGACGCCACAGAAGAAGCCGAAGAAGGGCCCAAGCAATGCGACAGCCACAGCTTCACCCACCCAGAAGGCTCGGGAAGGAAGGCCGTTGATCAATAATGCAAGGGCGTTGGCAGATGCTCGATACGGTAAGTCCGCGACTGCGAGCCATACCCGGTCTTTGGCTCATCAAGCTACTTCAGCTCGCCGCTATAGGGCCTTGGCGTTGTCGCTCCGCTCTTCTTCACCAGAGGATACGGTGGACTCTCGGACACATGCAGTCCAGAAAACCCCAGGTCCAAAAGAAGCGTCCAAAAGAGACACACCGCGTGCATCTCGTCCAACTACCCCTCCTGCCCGTGCAAACGACGAGGCATTCGGTACATCCACGAATACTCCGGAACAGGCGTCCGAATCCGGACCAACCCAGAAGAACAAGCCTTCGACGCAGCGACCATCCACAACCGGGCCCACGTCTCACGCTGCACCCCTACCTACCCCAAAGGCAGCAGCCACGACAGGTCCTTCCTCGCCGGCACGTAAGACACCCCGTAGACTTGATTCAGAACCAGAAGTGTCATCCCCGAAACCTACATCCGAACGCGATGGCAATGGGGAGGCCGCAGCCTCCCCTGAACGTCCCAAGGACCCTCCGCCTACGGTGGAAGATGCAGCCGTCGCCCCAGAACCAGTCGCTGCAGCAGCTGACTGCGCTCAGACTCCAGCCGCGGATGGTGCATCAGCGTCGTCGGTGAATACGCACAAACCCGCGTCCGTACCGGGCCCTCCCCGTGCCGACGCCTCATCGTCGTCCATGCCTCCTCCCTCTCAAAGCCGTCGGCCCTCGCAGATCCCCATCCCGTCACCCCTGTCTTCGCCCAGGCTCAAGGCCGCAGAGGCCAGTCTTCGCGGTCACGCCTCGAATGGCGGGAGCGACGGCGAGTTGGAGTATACGGACGACGACGAGCTGCTGAATCTGCGGCAGATGCTGGGTGACATCCAGTCAGTCGGGTCGCAAGCGCAGTCGCAGTCGCAATCACAAGCGGGGCGGCAGGACTCCCAGCCAGAGCCCAGCCAGAAAAAGCTGATCAAGAAAGAGCCCCGGGAATCGCTCTCCGGGAAGGGCAAGCAGCGCGCCGTCACATTTGACTTTGATGACGTCGAAGGAGCTGACGTCACCCAGCCCATCGACGTCGACATGCTCGAGTTGAGCGACTCGCCGCCGCCGCCCGCTCAGGCATTCAAACCCAAGAAGCGGAAGCGCGCGCTGTCGTCCCCGCGAAGCCTCTCGGACTCACCTGAACCTACCCCGCGGAAGAAGATCAGCCCCCCACCTGCGTCTCAGCCCAAGACTAAGAAGCCGCGTTCGTCCTCCGTCCGCGGCGCTAACAAGTCGCGCCATCGGCATCAGCGATTCTGGCACCTCGACGGGTCGGTCGTTGTGCAGGTGGAAGATGTCCTCTTTCGTCTCCACAGGTCGCGGCTCGTGAGTGAGTCAGAGTATTTTGCTCAGCTATTCGGCCAGCGTGGTGAGGGCGATGACGATGATGACGAAGAGTCAAAGGACTTGGACGCTGATCGAGAAATCATTGATCGCTGCCCTGTGTACAAGATTCGAGACCCTCATGTCACGTCTAGGGAGTTTGAGAAACTCCTGTCCGCTATGGAGGATGCAATGTAAGTCCCATTGTGATGTATTATTGGCTGAAGATCTAACTCTTTCCTTCGCAAAGTACATACTTGAGACAGCGACCCTCCTTCTCGGTCATCCTGTCCGTTCTCCGTGTCTCGACCCACCTCCGGTTCCCAAAGTACCGTGACTGGGCCCTCGCTGAGGTGGAGGAGGTCTGGGGAGGTGACCTTGAAGGTATCATCCAGGAATGGAGAAGCCAGGGAAATGGTAACCGCGGAGGCATCGTCCAAGCCAGACGAGCAACACGTATGATCACGGTCGCAAAGGAGTGCGGCCTTAATGCCCTTCTTCGCCGCGCGTTCTACGAGGTCCTTCGGACCGCTGCGTTTGGGCAAGGGGATGATTTCTTTGACGATGATGAAGATGTCGACTCTGCGCTGCTCCCGAAAGTTGACTTCAACAAGCTGCTCGCCATCAGGGAGCATCTGACTGCTGAGTGGATGCAAGCCTGCAAGGCCCCAAGATTTGCCTGTCCTCTGGCGGCTCGAGCTACACCCGGGTCAGAGCAGCTACCGAGTCCAGGCTCGTCTACCCCTGCCCGCACATGCCCGACGGAAGCGGAGAAGATGCTTGCTTGGGCTGATGTCATGGACTCGGAAGATGTGAAGAGTGAGTATATCTATGACCCCATCTGTGGACTCTCATCTCTTCTAGAGATGAACTGGGGAACTGGAGGGTTTGGATATTGCGACGACTGTGTACAGATGAGGAAGAGTATGTGGACTGCCCATAGGAAGAAAATATGGGAGAACATGGAGGTTTGGCTTGCATCAGCTGGCCTCTTATGATAGCTGCTTGTGCTTAAATGAACATTTACACTATATACTTGGTACAGATGATGCTACAGCAATTGTACTGGTAATCAGATAACCATGGTGCTGATACTTGAGACTGGTGGAAGGCAATTGATCATGGAAAGATGCATATACATTCCCCTTCGAGTGTTGTTATGAACTCGGATCGGTGATACAATGTGATACCTATGGGACTCAGATGATCAACATATTGCTGATACTGAACTCATTCCTTCATTTTGCGACCGCCGTGTTTAGGCTTTGCTACCCGTTCATAGGTTGAAAGTATTCGGGTATCCCACCGCGGTGTACTAGCAGTTGGACTGGTACCAAATTCTGATGCGGTGGTGTTGTGCTCCAGCACCATTATCTCTGAGGTGGGTGTGGTTGGCAGTATGTCGGGAACATATCCCCGAAGCAAGTTTCGTACAGGGGGCGAAATGTGTACTTCGTCTGGCCGCAGAGGGTGCAGGGGAAGTGGTGTCTTGACATCACCAATGGCTTGAGGTTGATAGAATAGAGGCGGTGAGTGCACAAAAGGAGTGACTGCCGGTTTTGCATTAGGCTTGAGGAATCGGAATAATCTTGCCATGACTGTGCGCTGGCCGCCATCCTGTGGCTGACCCTCCGATGGGCTGGATGCATCGTCAGCCTCTTCCCTGCCAATGCAGCGACCAGACTCGGCCAAATCAACGAACGATGCGACCCCTAGAGCCGCCCTCGGGTTCGACGACCGGAACAACGATCGCATGAACAGGGGTGCTCTGTTCTCTGCCTCTTTCTCGACGGATGGGCTACCGCAGGAAGAGCTGCAGTAATCTGAGCGTTGTTCAGAAAGATATAGGTAAGCAGAGGCTGTATGTGCACACCTGACTGAGGGCTCATAACCGGGTTCTGCCTCTGCATGGCATGGATTTTTCGCAGGAAGAAATAGGTAAGGCCGGCAATTAGGCATAGTGGCAGCACAATCGCTACCGCGATACCAGCCTTGATAGAATCCATCGGTCCAATTCGACTTGCGATAGCGGCCGCACCCGCGGCCCCCGCGATCGAGGACCCTGCGGCAGACGACGTATTATACTCGATGTAATCCATGTATACCACCGAACCGTTCTCATTGGTCATGGTAAGATTGTGCTGACCGTACGGGAGAACACCGGAGTCATAGTATGCCTGACGGTATACTGGGTGGTCCGCTTGGGTGACGTTGAAGCGGTTCGTCGCGACAGAAGCCCCATAGCCGGTGTTGGTGGCGAGCTCAAAGGTCAGATTGACACCGGAGACACCGATAGTTCCGTATACTCCAACCCATGTACCTTCGATCGGGTTAAGGGGTTGTTCCTCTGTATCACAAGTGTGTGACGTACCGGTAAAAGAGAACGTAGTTCTGTCGCCTGAAGTACTGGTATAATGGACGGTGCCCATATATTCGTCCGAAGGGTCACCTCCGAGGGTCCAGTTCCCGAAGTAATGTAGCTCGGGAGAAGCGTCGTCGACGATGACTTGATTCATGCCGGCTATGCTTTGCGTGGATACCAACTTGCATGAATAAGGCCGACTCTTATAGGTGGAACTGCCGCGCCGCCCCAGCTATACCGTACGACGCAGCTGCTGTCGCGAAGGATCACGAAGAACAAGGTCAAACCATCGAAAGAACAGTTGGATGTGTCAATCAAGTGAGCTGCATATATGGAATACCACACATTGAACCTCGCTGCGGAACGTCATGCCTGCTCATATGGAGTGAGGACTCGGAATAGGCGCACGGACGGAATCAGTCAAATGAGGCGAGGATCGAAAGTAACCGTCATGTGTCGTGAGTCCTGTTCGAAGGAGTATTTTCTGGAACGCTTGCCACTGTCAAGTCATTCGAGCCCGGGGCATGGAGGGGGGTCGCGTTACCTCAATAACGGCTTGGCGTCACTAGCCAGCACAAGTCGTACCGCCGACCGCTGTTGTTGAAAGTTCTAAAAGACCGTAGCCAGCATCAACGCCCAGGGTTGTCTGGGCATTCGTCGTTACTAGAGCACAGGAATCAGAACAGACTAGTGGCGCCGGAACAAGCGTCTCACTTACCGAGATGAGGTGGCTGATATACTGATGCCACATCAGATAGTACGCAACGTGCAGATCCCAGCCTTGCGTAACTCCCGCATATCCTCGATGACATTGGGATTCGATTCCTCCACACAACATTAGTGTCGTTGGTACACTGGCTGCCCTGCTCAATCAAGAACCGCCCGGAACTCGGAGCCCGCCGGTGGTAACTGCATTATCATGTATGCATACCCATGAGCGCATATATACCAGCTCGCTCAGGATCTGGTCAGAAACCGAATGCATGCGTACTAGTAACTTGGATCATGATCACGCAGCGGTACGCTGTGAAGAGGCAGGACATGAGACTGCCTCCCAATGCCCTGGCATACGCTGCATCCCGAGCATATTGCGCTGAGCGGCGATGCTCTCGCGGCAGAAGAGAGATGAAAAAGACACACGTATTGAAATATGAGGATAATCGCGACGCCACCCACAAAGGCCAGCGGATCACAGCCACAAATCGTCGACGCGTCGGCTCGAACTGATCATGATTGGCTGCTTCAAGTAGAACATGAAAATGAGCTCGATGGTCAAGAACTCCTCCCCCAAAGCATATTCCAACAAGCTCATGGCAATTCGGGGACATCTTACTACTGAGCCGCGAGTGGATGCAGGGTTACGTACTAGTACGCCTGGGATAGAGCCGTACCGAATTCCAGTTCTTCGGCCACCACCGTGCTCACGCAAGCTGAGGAGACGCTTTTCTGGTTGGATACTATGGACTTTTGACGATGTCAAGAGTGAATACATTTATGACCCAATATGCGGATTGTCACTCCTGCTCGAGTTCGAGTGGAGGCCTGGTGACCACGGGTACATGTACATCTACTGCGACAAATGTGAGAAGATGAGCAAGACTGCGTGGACCGCGCAGGAGAATAATTGTAGTATGTGCTTGCACAACATCTATCCTGTACATTTGATGCATGAGATGCAGCCATCGGCACCAAAATGCATGAAGAGACAAGTGATGGGACTCTTGGTCTGATGAATGAGAGTAATCACGACGGACGTGCAAGTTGTGGAACTCGAATGGTGGACGCCACGCTAGCAAAACACTCATTCCTTCATCTTGCGACGACCGCGCTTAGGTCGTTCGCAGGTTTCGAGTATGCGCGCGTCCCACCTTGGCGTACTCGTCGTCGGACTGGTGCCGAACTCCGACGCCGTCGTGTTGTGTTCGAGGACCATAATCTCTGACACTGGGGTAGTGGGCAATACATCGGGAACGTATCCCCCAAGTGGATTCCGAGCGCGGAGAGGATTGTGAAAGTCGTCTCGCCTTACAGGACGCAGAGGGTGCGGCGCTTTTACGTCCGCGGCTATTTGGTCCTGATAGAACGGAGGCGGGGGATGCACGAAAGGCGTGACGACCAACTTCGGTTTTGGCTTCGTCCTGAGAAACGGGAATAGTCTCTGCATAATAGATTGTTGAGGAGCGTCCGAGTCACGCTGGGGCTCCAATGGACTCGGCGGATCGACGGCCTCGACACAGTCAACATAGCGAGCGGACTCCGCCAAGTCGACGACCGAGGCGGCTCGTGAAGCGGTCCTCGATTTCCGTGGCGCAAATAGAGAGCGCATGAACATGGATCTCGGTTCTTGGTTGACCTCCTCCCTCTCAGGCGGACTACCAAAGGAGGAGCCGCTGTACCCTGAAGGGCCTTCAGGAAAAATGGGAGGAGGGAAATTCGGTGGACGCACCCGACTGAGGCCTGATGACCGCGAGCCGTTTCTCGACGGCGCGAATCTTCCGCACGAAGAAATAGGAAAGGCCGGCGATTACGCAAAGAGGCAGCACGATCGCTACTGCCATAACCGCCTTGGTCGAAGCCAGAGGTCCGCCGCGGCTTGCGACAGCGGCCACCTGCGACACCTGCGAAGTTGTATTGCCCGGCGATGCCGAGGAGGAGGAGGAGGAGGAGTTATACATGACGTAGTCGAGGAAGACCTCAGAGCCATTCTTGTTGGTCATGGTGAGGTTGTGAACCCCATATGTGAGGGCCCCGGAGTCGTAGTACACCTGGTGGTACACGGGGTGGTCCGCACGCGTGACGTTGAAGCTGGCAGTCGCGCCAGGGCCGTCGCCGCCATCCAGAGCGAACGTCAGATTCAAACCGGGGAAACCAATAACGCCGTACACCCCGACCCATGAACCTGCAACCCGGTCATGATTTCCAGACACTATTGGACTCTTTCATCAAAGGTGGCTGGCCTACCTGTAAACGAGAACGTTGCCGAGTCGCCTGCGGTGGTGGTGTAATGGGTAGTGCCCATGTACGTGTTATTAGGATCGCCTCCCACTGTCCAGTTCCCGAAGTAGTGCAGTTCCGGAGACGTGTCATCGAGGACGACCTGAGCCATGTCCCCCGCGGAATGAGTCGGTGTTTATGAATGATGCGAGGCGACTTCTTAAAGGATAGAGAAGCTATTGGTCGCACCGTGGCGCCGTTTCAGCCTAGTGCGCCCTCACCCGCGATACCAGAAGACGCAGCCGCAGCCGCAAACAAAGTAAACGATCAAGTCGAGCATCAAGAGAACGTCGATCAAACTGGTCGCATACACGGAAGACAAGAATCGGGCCTTCGACCTAGCCGCAGGGTCTCAAGTCCTTAGTCCAGGCTGGCACAAGGCATCACTGAGAACTCGGAACACAGGTGCTCTGACGGTATCAGTCAGATGTGACGATCATCGAACGTAGGCGTCGTCTCCTCGTGTACGGCGTGCAACACCTCAACCGACGGAACGCCTCCAAATAATTTTGTTGGAAGTACTATGCGCTGGTAGGCTTGTCAGACCACCGTCAATGCTACGGAACATATCAACACACCAACACGCGCAAAGCTGTTCCCGGTCTAGACATCCCGCGTCTATTTAAGTAGTGATCAGACCAACAAGATGCGGCGGGACAAACGCCCCTTCACTGACCAATATGAGACGAGGACTGCGTTGGATAAATCGTGCACATCCCTACCTAGCGCAAATGCCGCAGAAGGTCAGCGCCACAGGAATCCCTGGCCGCCTGCGGAAATAGGCAAGTAGGACGCACGTTTCCCCCACGACGCACCGGCAGGCGCGACGTTACCGAAATACTCAGCCCGAGGGTGAGCTCAAGTAAGTTATAATGTATAACCACTCAACTCCTTGGTATCACCAATATCAGCGAAGTATAACAAACTTGAAGCTTGAAGACCCGCGACTGAGGGTAACACCATATGTCGCGAAGAGCAGTGGATCACCAACACGCAGGCACGACCTCCGACCTCCGATCAGTTGACCTGATCGCCCGCTGGCTCGGAGCCGCGTGTAACCTGTAGGAAATGCATCAGAAATCACAGCACACACATACAGCAGACCGCATATACGCGGGCTCACTGAGACGAGGCAGTCATGCATATATGAATACCCAAGGGGAAACCGACTGCCACGCCGCATCCCCGGAATACTCTGTTCAAGAAATACGTTGAGGGGACCACAGTACTCAGCATAGAAAAGAGGGGATCGCAGACACCGGCGCTGATCCAACCCCGCCTATGAGTATGACTGGACTGCACCACGTACGAATCTGAGAGCCCGCTCTGCGAGTATACGTATCCACTAGGTTCCCATAGGACAGTAACGCCCGACTAGAGCAACGACGCCGACGCAGACGCCGACCGCCGTCCAAACCTTTCTTTCTTTTTGCCGAACGATACAGCGCCCACGGATTTCCAGCAACAGGATATCAACTACACTCTGTACGCCCTGCTCGAGAGTCGGCGCTTCCCCTCATCTGGCGGCGGCGTCAGTATGAGAAACGCACGTGCCATCAACTCACAGCTCACCTGCGCCTGATCCAGGACGGAGCACAGTGACGCGCACATATCCTGCCTTCCTATTATCGGGGTCGCCAAGTATGCACCGAGACGCGACGGACGCGGCGGGATATATGTCCGCAGAAACTTGAATGGAGCGCGGCGCGCCGAAAGTCCCGAGAGCAGGATACCAGCTATACCCACAGCCTTGCATGAAAACTCATAGCCGCGCCGTCCGTGATCACAACTTCCACGCCGTCAACCCACCTGCGCATATAGCGAAGAACCGGGGACGATTACCGTCCGCGAAGTGCGCGACGAGCGACTAGTGCCAATGCGACAGTCACTAGATTATTATCGGTTAAAATCAGAGATAACGAAGCGGGATGGAGAACAGGGGCGGGAGCGATGGTACGCAATCCGCGGCAACGGGATGAATGAGGGTGAGTGCGTGACCGTATTGGCAGGAGGCTACGTATGACATGGGGAAACGGGAATCAGCGGTATGCGAGTAAGGCCAGCGACACCCACCTGAGATCTCACTTCGGTGCTACGGGTCCACTCGTCCTCGAAAATCTAGACAACGGACGAAACTCGTGTATTTCTACACTCGAGAACCGCGGGCAATATAGCGAGAGATCCATGTGAATAAGATCAGATTGCACACGTTATAGACTGGGGATATACAGATAATGATACGAGAAGCAGCGGGCCAGCGTCATGTACGCAACCAAGCCGTCTTTGCTATCTTCTTCTGTTTCTTCTGTTCCTTCCACCGATCCTGGATACACCAAATAACATCAGTACTCCGCGCATACATCCACACCCCACGCTCCCTTCCGTCACAGGCGCTCGCAGCCGCACCCTCGCAAACCACAACCGCACTCACCAAATCCTTCTTCGTGGGCCGCTTCCTCTTCTTCCCCTCGCGCTCCTCCTCCTCCTTCTGCAGCGCGACCTGCCGCTCCCACTCCGCCATGTCGAAGTACACCTCGCTCATGCGCTTCATGCGCTCGTACTCGCTCAGGTGCCCGGGGTCGCGCGCGTCGGGCCGCGCGAACGCGCCCGTGCGCGCGTTGAACTTGGCGGTGAACTCGAACGGCTGCGGGCCGGCGCCGCCGGGCTGCGCGAGCGACGGGTCGAGGAAGGCGAGGGACGGGTCGATGCCCTGCGCGGCGGCGGCGGCCTGCATGGCGTACAGGTGCGCGACGGCGGGGTTGCTGCCCGGCCCGGGGGACGTCGCGGAGGACGGGCCGGCTTGCGCTTGCGCCTGCGGCTCAGGGGACGCGGATGCGTGCGCGCTCGTGGACGCGGAGGGCTGGGAGGAAGCGGGCTGCAGGGGGTTCTGCCAGGTCGTCTCGTTCGTGCGGGCGTTGTAAAAGTAGTACGCGTTGTGCGCGGGCGAGTAGATCGCCTGCCATTCGTGTTGTGTTGCAGGCGCCGGTGCGGGCGAGGAACTATCTGTAGCAGGCGCCGCGTTCTCAGGAGCAGCGTCGCCCTCGGTCTTGGACGACTCCTGCGCCGGCGCCTCGGACTCGTCCTTCTGTGGTGAAGGGGACGCCTTGCCGTCGGCGCTGGCGTTGGGGGACGGCGAGGGAGAGCGGGTCTTGCTGCTGCTGGGTCGAGGACTGGGGCTGGACATGGCAGTGGCGACGAGCTCGAGCGCACTGCAGGCCGTTCGGAAGCTCTCCGCGGGTGTTTGGCCATGTTTACTCATATACTAAATGTAGTAACTGTAGTATTCACGATCAGGCTGCCGAGTCCCTTTTTACTGATGTCGAGTCCCAAGCGAACTTGGGACTCGATATACATACTTAGATATACGCCTCATGATTGCTGCATCGTAGAGACTTTCTACTAGTACCAGAAAGATACATCGCAGTGTAAGTACACCGATGTCGCATAAACTATCACAGAATCTTGGGCCGCGTACCTGTCATCCGGATGCCCCCGCAACCCTACTGGAACTTGTGGCACATGTGTATAGGTGATTCTGCAATCAGTAGATCTAGCAACCTTCGGCAGCTTTCCGCTGCATCGCGTCTTACATACATCCGGCTTCACCCATCAAGGTCGTCTGCCACCAGGTGTGGCACTCGTACTTCATGGTACATCTACGTACGATGAATCTACGAGTAACGGGAAATTGGCCCTGTTACATAGCCCCGGGCATAGGACTCGCCGGCATCCCACTCATAAGTTAAAAAAAAAAAGCGCGGACGATCCTGTCAAGTGCCAACCCTTCGGGAACGTCATCCTGTGTCCTTCTGGACTTCGACTGCATCGCCTCCTCCGCGCAGCCTTATCACTTCCGCTCTCAGGTCATGAATTGTCTGCTACAGGGAAGTCAGCTTAGCACTCCCTCCACGCAACAGCTGTTAAAAAAGAACGCGCTTGCCTCCAGCTGCGCCGAGACCACGGTGATCACCGGCTCCACCGCGATTTGGCCTTGGCGGGTCTCGACAACGGCCACACGGATGGCCACCTGGTTGGACACCTGCAAAGGGGATCAATGAGGGGACCCGCAGAAAAATAGCGGGAACAAAGACAGAACATACACTGAACCAGGCCTTTGCGGTATCAAGTTTATTCTTGCATTTCTGAATGACGTCCTTGTCGTCCTCGGTCGCCGCCATGCGCCTGAGGAGCCCTCGGGAAGATATCTTTGCTATATCTTCGCGTACACACTCCAATTCTCTGCGCGCACAGGCAGGATTAGTCGTGCATAAAAAGGATTTTATGTGTTGTTTCGTGTCACTCACGACCTGAATTGTTCGATGGCTGCTTCGAACCCATCACCCAGTTCGCCTGGATTTTTTCCTTGGGTCTCCTTTACCAGGACCTGCACGACTGCATTGACCAGGTCAAGGACAGCAAAACATTGCTCCTTATTCCTTTTCGCGTTCTGGCGCACAAATCAACACGCAGCCTCAGATCCTGACAAATACCTCGACATGCCTGCACTAATTTCGCGATCTCTTGCGCTACTCCCACCGCCGCTTTGATCCCGGGTATATTCAGGTCGTCCGCGGTTTTGGAAAGAGCAGCCAAGGCGACGAAGCCTACCGTGCCTGCCACCTGACGCTTGCGCTTCGATATCGTTACCTTTCGAAAGACACGGCGGTGGAGGGGTATCGGGGAGGGGGTGTCAGATGCTGCCCCGATGTCCGCCATGGTAGGAGCACGGGAGGCTTGGTCGCTGCGGCATTCCCCGGTTGCCTTCTTCGCTTTCTTGAACGCGCGCTGGCGGAGGGATGTGCCTAGGGAGGGCATCGTCCACGTCCGACGTGGCTGGCTGCTGACTGCTGACTGCTGTAGAGTAGGGAGGACAAACGAGAGACGGGAGTTAGTGCTGTGCAAGAGGACATCGTCGAATCGAGAGCGCAGGTCGGAACTCGAGCGTTTCCGGTCTTTCACAGCTTACTGACATGCTTTCCTTAGCACCAAAGGCCGTGAAAATTGAAGGAACGATTATTCGGTAAATCTCAGTGCTTCAGAACCATCGCACGAAGCCTGGATCCATGGCCCCTGGCTTGTTCCTGATATGTCAATCACAGTAGTTTTCAGCGACTCAAAACAAACACAGAGGGTGTAGAAGATAGAGGGGACGGCACCCAACCGCTATAGGACAAGGGCTGTAGCTTCAGAGCTTGGGGCTGTGGGGACACTGGACGCTGTACTGGGCAGTGATGTGCCGGTCGACGACTAGTCGACCAAAGTCAACAAAGTCGACAAGTCGTCGACTAGTCGACAACAGTCCACGGTCGACCGTGAGAATAGTCGACCGGACTGATGCGTGGAGGCCTGAGCCAATCGCTGACCAGGAAAAGATGTCCCTGGCCTGGCCCTGGCCAGTCTTCTCGGCTTTTGCCTTCGGGGGAAACCGCTGCATGTTGCTCAGAGCTGTTCGTACACCGTGGGACAGTCGACAACGCCGTGGGACAGTCGACAAGACTTACGGTCGACGCGCCGGACTGTCGACTAGTCGACAAGTCGACGGGTGGACTGCACGGACTAGTCGCCGACCGGCACAACACTGGTACTGGGCCTAGGACAGGTGTACTTGTGACCTGATATAAATCTGACTGGAGACATGCATATACAGATAGCAACTGAAAACGACAGGCAGAGCGTTACTGGTCGGGGAATTGAGCGTCCTCCCTCCTGTCGAGTGAAAGACCACGCGGCCGACACTCAGGCCGAAGTCGCTGACAACAGTCACAGTGGCAACCTTCTCTTGAAGCAAACATCCTGCAGCCTCTACCAGTCTAAGCATCGGGAATGAGTGGGGAAGCCAGGACATAATCGGATTAATTGCAGCGCTAAGGGACAGTTCCTATCCCACGCTCTGCGACTCAGGAACCCATGCCTCAGATTTGTTGACAATTGCTTCCTCTGCATGATTTTCTGGTATGGTATGGCTCCCACTTTTCCACATCCCGAGATGGGGGTCAGCGGCAAGAAAACAGAGCATCGGGTCCAGTCCCGGGCCAACGAAGCCTCATCTACAGGAGCACCTCACTTGGCGCCCAATCTCTACTTCAGTGCAATCCTGCGGTATTTAGTCCTGCGCATTATGCATAACGTATTACGTATGCACAATTTTGAGTACATCATGCAGCCTGCGACTTCTCCTCGGGAGCCGACACACTGTTATCAGCAATTCTAACACCCTTCTTCCCACCCGTAATCCCAATGCCCCGAAGCCACACCACGTTCACAGCCAGCCCGACACAACTCGCAGCGAAGCACGTCCACCCTGCTGCCCTATACCCTTTCAGCAAGCTCCCTGCCGCGTCACTGTGGTCAGAAACTGCAGTGGCGATGGCTGAGGTAATCGCCAGGCCGATAGAAGTGGCAATCTGCATTGACATTCGGGGTTACGGTTAGCCAGGCAGGATGTCCGATATATTTTTACGAGCGATGCATACCCGCGTCCCCGTCGCGAAAAGCCCCCCTGCGAGTGCCTGCGAGTCGTCCGGCATGGACGTGAGCACGAATAGGTTCCCAACTGTGTAGATCGCGTCCGCGCCGGCTACAATCCAGCGCATCAGTCAGCTTTTGCCAGGACGGCGCCCTTCCAGATCCGGGACCTACGCAAGAGTACCATCACCCAGAATGCGTTTCGCCAGTATGTGGTTGATGGGTCTATAACGGCGAATATCGCGGAGGACGCCTGCGTAATAGGAGCCAATACCCTTAGAACTGAATGCACAGCTATCACAGAAGAAGCAAAAGAGCTCACGACTGTGGTCCCCACTCCGAATGCGTTGAGCCATTCACCAGGGAGGTACTCGACTAGCCACCCTGTAGCCGTGTTCACCACCACGCCGGATATCGATTCGGGAATGAAGCGTATCCCCGTCTGGGCTGGTGTCAAATATTGTACGTCTTGATAACTAGGTCCGGTGATGAGCAGGAGGTCCGGTCAGCAAAACGATTGACCATGACATAGTGGAGGCTCACTAGACGGTGACGAAGTACTGCAGCACGTTGAAGTTCCACCAGATAAAGAATATAAGCAGGAAAAACGCGCGGAACTGTGTATCCTTGAATATAGACATTTTGAGGAGGACGGAGTGTCCCCGCTTGTCCCGCATATGCTCCCACGCCACAAAGGCCGCCAAAATGACGACGGACAGCGCAAAGAGCGTCGGAATGTACGCCACCCTCCATCTGCGGGGTCTTAGCGCTCGCCTAAGAGCTTCCGCGGACACTTACCCGACATTTTGAGACTGTCTGTAAGCATACCGCACATAAATGGATGAAACCGTGCGATCAACTGAGGTAAGGGTCACTTACGACAGGGAGAAGATCAATAGCACCAGCCCGGTCGAGCTCAAGCACACGCCCGGCCAGTCGAGTGCTCTGTCATACTTCACCACGTCCTGCGGGACAGACGCCACGCCAGCCAGTAAGAAGAGCCCGCCCAACCCCGCTTGGACGACGAATATCCAGCGCCAGCCTCTGTGCAGCTCGCAGAGGAAGCCCGCTGGGGATTGTGCGTGTCACAGGGACAGAAGCGGTATCACAAGGGAACGTGAGGTACATACCTGACAACAGACCAAGTATGAATCCGATGCTCTGCCCGCCGGCCATCACTGCGATGGCGCGGTTCTTGAGGGCTCCTTCGAGGTTGCTCCCTAGGACGCCCATGCCTGTTACGTAGCTAGATGGGCCGGGGGTTATACTGCGAGATTAACTAAACATACCGGAGGACGTCATCATCGCGGCGCCGATCCCCAGCAAACCCATCATAGTGTTGAATGAGATCGGTTCTGCATCGGGCGGTGAGATGCATACTTCGCATAATTGACTGTAACAGACTGACCAGGGCAGAAAATGGGCGGTATACTGAGGAAGGTGAAGAGAGCTGTTCCAATGAGGAAGACGGGTTTCCGACCATACTTATCCGCAAGACGACCAGTAAGAAGCAGGAGACATCCAAATGTTAGACTAAAACGATGAAACAGTCAGTGGATAGTAGGAAAGAGGTATGAGAGAGAACAGACTTGAAAGCTTGTAGAGGCCATGCCAAATCCGACTGCGAGAAATGCAGGTCTTTGCCAAAGGAGGGAATGGCCACAGTGACCGCTCCATTCATGTACACCTGTAGCGATTGCCCTCGTTAATGTAGGATACTTCCAATGGAGAAGAGAAGGCAGTGAGAACATTGAGCAATGTCGAACCGCTCACGGCTATAATCATACACCATGCTCTCCAGCCGGTTAAAGGCTGAATCCGCGGCGGACCGAGAACTGGCGAGACGGAGCCCAAAGTAGGGCTTTGTGCGCCCTTTTCAACGACAGGAACGGTAGGCTCCGGCAAGGGGTCGCCAGCAAATACGTTGTGGTCCGTTATGCATTCTGGGGTCGATTGTTCGACTTGATTTCCTTTGCTCATGTTGAACGGGAAGCTGCCTGGCGCTTGGGTCTTTCGAGGGATTTAGGGCCCGGGCGGTCCGCTGGCAGTATCGCCAGTCGCCTCGCGTGAAACTGTGAGAGTGGAACGGTTTCGTTATCATTATTGTCAGTACGCGGCGGCTATACTCACCCTTCAGACGGAAGCAAAACGTTCAAGAAGCAAATTTGCAATTGACAGGCACGATTATGAGCGAATGATGGGGTGCTCGGACCCGAGAATACTTCAGTTTCCCTATTGGAGATCTTGACTATGTAGCAGGTTGATTGCCAAATTTACATGAGCCTGCAACTACGGCATGTTCCATAACTCACACAAATGCGGGTTTGCGTCAAATCTTGGGATAAAACTTGTGGCTGTAGCATCGTCTACGTATGGAACCCCCACTTCATGCGAAGGAGGTGAGTCCGCTTGCGAAACCCGTTGTACGTAGTGGCGATGCGCTCCACGTGCGGGTTTGCAATTGGCACACTCCGGAGCAGTCATCAGGCGTCGCTCACGAACGGCTATGTACTATCATTTGGGTAGTTTTGCAAAACTCTCTGTAAATCGACGTGTTGCGGCCAATTCGCTAGCTCTTGCGCCAAAACGTTTTTATGGCATTGTGTAGCACCCTTTTATGTACCCAACTGTAATTTTTTTGTATTTTAATTCATGGTGTAGAGGATGCTGGACAGATGCCGGGGTGTGCAGGGGGTTTTGCAAAAGTTTGTCACGCGTGACATCCCCGCGAGATTCATCACGTTTTTGTCACGATCCGCCTCTCGGCGTTTTGCAAAACAGGTTTGCTATAGCTACATCCTCTATCTCTCCACAATCGGGCTGCTTAGGTGGCTCAATGTATGGTACACCAGTATAGTCCAAACAAAATCCCGGCAAAAAATCATGGAATGGGTACCAGATCTAGATTTCACACGGTCTGTAGGCAGTTGCAAACACCCTCCTCTTCCTCCCTCTCCATGACCACTCGATATTTCCCTAAACCAACTTCACAGAGGGTATCTACTAGTCTATATCTACATCCCTAAGAAGTCTCTGAATTTTTTTATTTGGTATAGAGCTCTCTCTAGGGGCTGCGGTAGTTTTGCAAATTTTGCAAAACTACCCAAATGATAGTAATGATGAAGGGCACGAGGACGCATCTCCATCATTCTATCCGGAGACATCGGTGAGTTGGTAAGTAACACGGTTTGTCCGACTATGTCATATTTTGGCATCTGCATGAAGACGATCGAAGGAATGCAAGTCTTTGTTCTCATGCAATGCTATTACCTTCCTCATGGATGGATCAAACAGGAATTCAAGCCATCACGCCTGTCCATCCGATACCGTATGCTTCTGATCATCAGGCCATCATCAATCGAGCTCGCTTTGCTCATACTCTGTAAGGCCTGTAAGTCGAGCATAGCATCAGGACCGCGGTACATTAACGAATACACTATACCCTTTCTGTTGCAGCTCTGATGTGGCACTGCCCTTGCATGTCAATTAGCACTACCATATGGCCGATGACGCGCTCCGACGACGTTACGCCGGGAAATATGCCAGGTCCGGACATCGCAACAGAGCTCGCAGTAGATCTGCCAAGGGCCTGTCGGCTGACATCTGACTTTTCCTGCTCATGTGCGACAGGCGGCTGCGTCGGTTGAAATAAACTGATGGTAATTCCGCATTCTCTGCGTCTGCAGGTCCAACCTGTTAACACGCCTCTTTCGTAGGCCTGGAAAGGTCCATCAGTATAAAATACCAGTATGCACGCAGCTTAGCTCGTCCGAAGTTCTTGACTTCTACAATGTCCTCCTCTAGTTCTCCGAGACATGTCGCCATCATCGGCATGGGGCTTGTTGGATGCCTCGCAGCCCTCGGGCTCGCGAAGCGCTTTTCCTGGGAGGTAGACATCTACGAATCACGAAGCTGTGGGTTATAGGTCACCGCTTGCTCATACGCTTCCTGACGAGAGACCACAGCGACGTCGCAGGCCATTGATGACAACAAGACGATTAACCTCGCTCTGAGCAACCGGGGACTCCGATCGTTCGAAGAGATCGACCCTCGTCTTGCCGCCGAGCTCGTGCGCCAGAGCGTTCCACTTTACGGTCGGACGATACACAAATCCGACGGCAAGACCGAGTTCCAAGCCTACGGTCCGCGCGGAGAGGTAAGTACCTTCCCTGAGCAGCAAGTAGCCTCAACAATAACCGTACACCCAGGCGATTTATTCTGTCAACCGACTTACGATGATAGCTCTCTTGAAAGAAGCTATTGACGCGTGCCCGCTGATCACGACGCACTACAGTCGCAAACTTCTCAAGTCAGACGGACGTAACCTCGTATTCGAGGATCCTGCAACAGGCGAACGCACCTCCGCCTCCGCCGACCTCGTCATCGGCGCGGACGGAGCATATTCCACAGTCAGAGAGCAGATGCGCAGAGTTATCAAGTCCGTGCTCGAATTCATCCAATGCGACCCTTGGCACTTGACACCTTCATACTGACCCGTGACCATCGGAATTCATTGCAGAATGGACCTGACCACTCGGTGGGCACCCTTGTCATACATGAAGATCGAGGTTCCGCCCATGGTCCGCCCGGACGGGAACACCGACCACGCGTTCGACCCCACCACGCTGCACGTCTGGCCCCGCAAGGACTTCCTGCTGATCGCGCCGAGCAACCCGGTGGGTTTCCTTTAATGCAGAGCACTAGCGCATACCTTGATGCTTTCTCTCATTCTTAGGACAAGACGTTCACATGCGTCCTGTGGGCGCCGGAGTCGCTCCTGGAGGGCCTTCGGGACAAAGAGGCAGCGACGCATTTCCTTCAGGAACAGTTCCCATCATTCGTGGCAGCTACTTGCTCCGCCGATGTAGTCAAGCAAGTGACCACGGGCCCTATTGTACCAATGAGCTCAACAAAGGTGTGCATCTGCGCAGTTTACGTCGGCGCCACCAGATTAACCCGTCAATCACCATCATGTCAGTGTTTCCCCATGAACGACGCCGACAGAATCTTGATTGGTGACGCTGCCCACGCAATCGTTCCTTACCTCGGCCGTGAGTAATGCCGCCTGATTGACAGTTAGAAAGTCAATCATGTACTTGGCAGACGGAGCGAACGTGGGTTTCGAGGATGTCCGAATCCTCCTAGAATGCCTCGAGCGCGAGGTCGACCAGGTCTCCGCACTGGACGCCTACTCAAGGATCCGTCGCGATGACCTCGAGGCTATTGAAGCCATCTCCTGGGGTCACAATAAGGTCTGTCCCACCTTGCATGCCGTAGACCCAATCTCACCTTTGCCTTCCGTCGACACAGGAACTTGGCCAGTCAGTGCTGGAGATAAGTTACCGCATTCGAAAGAGCCTCGACTTCTTCCTCGCACGCCTCTTCCCAGGACGCTGGGCGCCGCTCTACGCCGCGGTCACCTTTGAAGCAGGCACACCCTACTCCAAGGTAATCGAGCGGCATCAGCGACAACAGCGGATCATCAGAACTCTTACGTGGTTCGTGTCTACATTACTCCTCTTGACGCTATGGAGGGTGTTGGGCCAGCCCGGGTTGGTGACGTTCTTGCATTTATTCATGCTTGACCAAGCTTTTTGCTCAGCTTGAAGTGGGTTCTTTTGGGCATGGTGACGGGATGATTGCTGTTCATAGACTAGCATAGGACTTGGAATATCACATTCGTCTTTATATCTGTTGGGCGCAGAGTATGAGTCTCGGAAAATATACGACATACAGCGGTTAGGCCGACTTCAATAGCCGGCCTTAAGCCGCGAAGACTAGACGGTGATCTGCAGCAGACATTGTCGACACAACATGCCGAGACATCCCCCTTGTTACAGAGCGGGTCAAGGTCATAATAGGATGGGAAGAGCGATTGGTCCAGACGACGGCGCGGTCAAGGCAGGGTACTTGCACATATTCTGGGTGCTGTGAAACTGCCAGAGGTTAGTATATATCTGGCACAACCTATTAGGATGACACCCGAGAGCACCGTCGAAGGTCCACTCTGGCACTCAACTAGGTACCTGGCTCGCACAATCCCTATTCGCCACCGATCCTCTTATTTTCGCTCTCAAGTCTCTCCTTGGCACTCTGCAATCTCACCTTATCCCCCGCTTCTCCAAGCTCCACCCTCCACAAATCTGGCTCTCGCAGCTTGAATCCCAACCGCTTCTTCACAGCCGCTACGTACCCGACCTCAGACAAGCTTCTGCTGACAAAGTCCAACCTCCTCTCCTCCGGAGTCATCCTAGCGAGCACATGCGCTGGCGGCCCGGCCCGTTTCCTCAGGAAGGAGTGCTTGGTGTCCTCACCCCGAAGCTCGCGGAGGCGCTCCCTGGTCTTGTTCGCGAGCTTCTCGCGCCGAGCAGCGGTGACCACCTCGAGGAGCTCGGGAGTGTAGGGAGCATTTTCGCGCTGGCTGTCCAGTTCGAACGACTTACGAATGGATGCCCGCACTTCGTTGATAGGGCGATCTACGGATTCACCTTAACTTTGAGCGGGGCGTCTAGCAGAGAAAGAGAGCACGACGCACACCACTCATTCATATGACCCGTGAATATCGGCTCGAACATCCCCATACTCACCCGCGTCAGCCCCGCTTCAAAACGCTCCTCGTACTTCAGGAACTCCATCCACTCCTGGTACATCGCGAACCTCTCCCCACGGATCGCGCGTGTCTTTCGCCGGCGGTTGATCATTCCAGTGATATGGATCGGTTGCGGCTTCAGCCTCGGGAGGGGTTTATTGTAGACGGAGGCACGGATGAAGGAGCCCGTGAGGATAGGGCGATTGAGCAGTTTCTCATGCCATGCCTACCCGAGAGATCTTCAGCCGAGTGCCATTCAATATGGCTCGATGACTCACTTGTTCCTTGAGAATGAGGTCTCGCCAGCGGTCCTTCTCTCGTCGGACGGCGACAAGCCGGCTATATCGTTCCAAGATGCGCTGTAGCCTTTCGTCTCCCTTTTTCGCCTTGCGAAAGGCGTCCAGCGACTACTCACGCGTATAAGTCAGCCCCTCCTCAAGCGCACACACATGCAGCGAAACGTACTTTATGTCCTCTGATTAGTTCCTCCCTCGTCGCCGTCGCGCTCGTCAAATGCTTGTTATCCCTAAACGCTTTCCTCACTTGAAAGTACACCTTGGGCCCGATTAAACTACACTGCCATTGATAACGATCAGAATATTCATACGTCGTTACTCGGCGCCTCCCTCAACAATCCACGATACAAACTCCATAGTGTCGGCACACGGTGCGCTGAAAGCTCCCAGAATGGTACCCGCGGACGAACGCGTCTCAGTTCAGAGAATGCTGCAGATAAACGAGCTCGGTGCGCGACCGATGCTGCAGACGGAGACGCGGACATTCAGTAGTCCATACTAGAGGTAAGCAGAAGTCACGCTTCCAATGTGACATTTGCCACAAGGCATGACCGTCACGATGCCACAAAATAGGCCCCTCTAACTGGACGACGGTTACACTTCAGTTTAATGATACTTGTCCCTGGCCTTCCACCTGGATATTCGAGCAGTTTGCGTGTAAAATCCGATTTGACGGAAGTATACGTTGTAAAGACCCAGAAAGCTATCAGCTAAGGAACAACCCGACGGGCGCATCAACACAGCCGGCCGGTCCAGCATTAAAACTGCTCCCGGTCAAACCGCTTCCACGCATGCTTCTCGTACTCTTTATCCTTTGTTCTCCTCCTCTTTGGTCTACAAACACAAACGCCAAACAAGTCAGTGACAGACGATAATCGGCGGAGTGAGAAAACATACATGACAGGCTGACGCGGCTCAATAAGCGCACGTTTCTGTAAGCTCAGGAAACGATCACGGAACAGGTTTCCTTCCGGCTATAGTCACGCAAGCACAGGTTCAATAAGCCATCCTCGTTCGATATCGGTAGTGAAAAGACTCAACGCACCTTCAACCCCCTTAAACTTTCGCTGAGGTCCTCACCCAGCTGCACGTCCACCTCCCCCTCCGGGACCTTATGCTTGCCGATCCGCTGCCCAGCCAGCCCCTTCCTCAGTTTCTCCTCATCCGCTCTTTGACGCTCGGCCCGAGTTTTCTCAGACAACGAGAGGGAACGATTCACCATCGAGCGAAGCGCCTTTACCGAAGTCACAGAGGTCAGCAGACGTTTACGTGCAGCACGTTCTGCGAGGGCTTGTTTCTGCATTGGGGGAACAAAGTATCAGCATCTGGTGGGTTGGATAGGCGGCCAGGTGTACCTCCTTCCGTAGCCGCTCAGCTCTCTTACGATCCTGCTTTGTCTTCCTCCTCGGCATCTTCGGTGCTACCCTGCCTTCCACCTCATCCACCCCCGCCTCTGGGTCCTCCTCCCCTTCCCCAACAGTCATCCCAGGCGGCACACCCTCCGCTTCCTCTTCCCTCGCAACCTTTCGTGCGGCGTCAGCTTTTTCTTGCCACTCCTTCAACTTTTCCGCCTCCCGGATTCGCTTCTCTTCGATCTGCGCGGCGGACAGGACGAGCTCGGTGTGAGCGTCCACGGGCGGGTTGTACGACGTGCCGACATGCGGCTGCTCAACCGCGGGCAACTGTATCTGCGATCGGAGCGGGTGTGGGGGTGGCTGCGTGACCGTTAGACGATTATGAAGTTCCATCTCTCTTCCTTGGATGATGCAGACGTACCTTGGCAGGTTGCTTCTTCGGTGCATCCACAGGCACATCCTCACTAGTGTTGGATGACCAGATATCATATCCCCCGCTCTTCGCCGCCTCGCTCACTTCCATTGTCGCACTTCCCTTCCCCACCTCACTCTCGTCGACATAGCTGTTCAGAGGTCCTTTGCGGCGCCTCTTGGCAATGCGCAGAAGACGCTCTTTCTCTTCGTGCGTCAGCTTGCGCTTGGACGAAGACGAGGAAGTGGTGGAGCGAGAGAAGACGGCGGGCACAGCGGAACGTTGGGAGAGGATTTTGGTGGAGGTGAGCGCGGATTTGGAGTATTTCGGTAGGGATTTGCGGACTATTCAAGTAGCGTCAGCTTAGAATAGCTGGAAAGGATATAGGGGCAGCGACCTTTGTCGTCGCCGTGTGTATCAACTTGGAACAAGTCCTCGTCTTTCTTCTTCTGCAGCGCAGACCTACAGAAAGTATGATGTCCGGTTGATGCCTGTATTAAACAGCAGCAAAAAAATGAGTGCGCACCCAGTAACCCTCTCTTCCGCCCGCATGCCCTCCATCCCCTCCTCTACATCCTCGATATCGACATTCTTCCTCCACGCCTTTTTGCCCTTCCGGCTGCCTTGCTTGAGCTGGGCAGGTGCACCGACTGAGGACTTCGTTTTCTTCGCCTTCACCTCTTTCCTCGCAGTCGATGAGACCTTCATAGTCGTCGCTGCCGTCGCCATTATGTAGGAAGAGGCCGCAGAGTGTAAGCAGGCAAAGCAGAGCTCAGCCCTCCGGAGGAAAAACGGGTATTGATGGCCACGTGGTTGTGCCCATATCGGGCTCGTGCCACGGTCCTGGCTGTACATGTCGCCACAGATCCCGAACTTACCTGGTATTCGACCGATGAACGGGTTTAACCTCTATGCAAGACCATGAACACCATCCTTTCCTAGTGAGTTGATCCGACGCATTGATTTGAAGGGCCACGCACGGTACTTGTATGTCTCTCTGCGTACTCGCATTCTCTAGATATGCCTATCAGTCTTCCGAGGGGTCTACTGAAGTATTAGCTTTCATTATCGTGGAAATTTCTGCCCCCGGATACATTATCATAGACGCAGGTTTAGCGGCCTGTCCAGAGCAATTAACCATCTCGTCCAGCAGCCTGTATACGATGCCGTGGGCACCACCAAAGTGCAACGAAGCCAAAGCCTCGCGAGTCCTACCAAACGGCATGTGGCTATGCCCTCAGACTTGCAGGCTGTGAAAGCTTGCTGGACTCAAGCCTGTCGCCCAGCACTACACTGCGTTCACACTCAGTCTCCCCCGCGATAACCAGCGACAGTGAACACAGGAAAATCCCCTCAATAGACACGACACTCCGCCAGGACCGCCTCAAGATGATCAAGAAGGCGAAGAACCCACCTCTGGAAGACTGCTCGTACTATGTATACTGTAACTCATAGGAACCTTCCACCCCTTCCTCGACTCCGCGTCATCGTCGCGCCTTCAGCAAGGTCAACGTCCAAGAGGACACTTCAAACCGCCGGGACCGCAGCCGCTTTACCCGGCGGCGCGGACGACCTCAATGTAGCCAGAGTGTACGCTGTGGTAGGAATAGCGAAGGAAACACTTTCCGCTGCTTTGTCCATTTTCTATCAACGATGCCTGGGATAGCCAAATTCGTTGCTCTTCTCATTGATACCCGGGCCACCATGAGCCCGGACGGATTTCCCCAGCGCCCACATCCTCTGCAAATAGCTTGCGTGTTTACTCTGGGCCTATTATCTGCGATGTCTATGGTACATTCTTCACCAATCAGTCTATGTCATGCTGTATGAAAGGACAAGCACCTCGTGCTTGGGCTGTTCCCTAGGGCACATCAAACCAAGTACTGCTTCTGCCTTAATAAGGCCGGAGGGCCACTCGCTAGCTTGGGCCACTACCGAGTTCAATCTTCAGATTCTTAGCATCGCGCCGGGAGTCGCGAAGTGCAATCCACTCGCAGCATTAGGTACAATTTCCCGTACCTAGTACCCGCATCAGTACAGTAACTCGGCTTTTCAGTTCCGGGGGAGGGAGGGAGGGAGGGACGCACCACGATATAATACACCCATCAACCCCTCAATTAAAACTACAACCTAAGTAAAATGGACTCTTATTGCCGTGTCGTAGCAGGGCTCAGTGCCACAGGCGTTCCCGGAAGCCTGGAACTTATTCTTCAGAACCACGTCGATACGCAATAGAGTACCGCCGTTTACTCACCCGTCAAAGTGCCTTCCGCGCTTCGGGTCCGCGCGGCGCTTCTCCCTTGCCTTGCGCACTTTCGATTCGGGGCGCACGACGATGATCGGGACCGGGGAATGCGAGAGGCAGTATCTGCAGGGGGGAGTTAGCGGGTGATTTAAAAATGGCTGGGGACACTCACTTGCTGACGCTCCCCACGCCGCCGCCACTGCTCCCGATTAGCCCAGAAACGCCCCACGAGACGAGCCCGCGTTGGCCCCGAGTCCCGACTACGAGCGCGTCGGGGCGATAGAGGGCGATTAATCTGGGCACGGTCAGACCACGACAGAGCACATGGGCGGTGACACGCACCGATCGATAGTTGTCGTGATCTTCCCCGCGACAAACTCGACTATGAGCGACAGCTTGCGGTCCGGATCAGACTCGAGGCATTTCTCTTGGATGTAGCGCATGAGCTCGTTCGCTGACTCGCGCACGGCCGCATGTGGTTTCTCTGCAGTGGGGGTTAGTTACCTCGACGCAAAGCCCTAAGCGGCCACTCACGCAACTCTTCTTCCCCAATCCCGCGCAGCACAATCAGCTCGTCCCCGTCCTGGACCAAGCTCTCGCACGCCCAGTCGAGCGCCTGCATGCCGCTCTCGTCTGGGCTCGCCGCGCACAGGAACACGCGGGTGCACTTGCCCTTCTCGAAGCCGTCGCTCTTGACGCGCAGCGTGTAGCTGAACATCGAGCTCGACGGCTCGTCGAACGTGTCGAACGACACCTTGGGCGTGTACCCGCTCAGCGGGATCGGCGTCGACGGCGACGGCGTCAGCAGCGGGGACGACGGCAGAGGCAGCGTCGAGGGGGACGGGGAGGGCATCGCGGACGGGCTGTTGTCGTTGCTCGAGAGCGCGCTGTGGCTTGAGATGGACGTGAAGGTGGACGTCCGGGGCAGGCTGGAGCCCGCGGCGAGCTGGGGCGGCGACCCCGGCGTGGAGGGGCGAGAGCCGGAGCTCTTCATCGCCGAGCGGAGGGGGGCGGGCGGGGGAAGCGGGATGTATGACGGGTGCTGGTGGGGGTGCGGCGAGGATTGCCTCGATTCGGACATCTTGGCTTCGAGATTGGGTTCTGCCGGAAGGAGCAACGCCGATGGAGGCCGTACGGGCGGGTGACGACTCTGGAAGGCAGAAGACAGCGGTGACGTCCTGTGGCAGAAAAGGTGCAGAGGATAACAAGTCCTCACGATGCCAAGACCGATGCAGACCTAACCCTAATACCAGTGGTAGCAGGTCACGTGCTAATCCCGGGGTTCCCCGTTCGCTTGTGTCACAGTCATCCGGTCAGAATAAGCCAGACTGTCGGTACCTGCTGCAGGACTGTAAGGCCGTAGCAGTCAACTTGAATGCGCGTGGTCGCGCTCGAACAATGAGGACGGACGCAGTAATACACTTCGATTAATTTGGACGTTTACCGCCACTATATGATATCATGCGTATGATTGCCCTTCCACGCAGTTTCAGCGATTTTTCCTGCCTAAAAACTTTTTCGGCCGTTTTGTAACGTTTCTTGGACGAAGTATAGAATCAACCAGACATCACTTGAAGTTAGGTTAAGCGGGTACGCTCAGTGGTGGGCTGTGTCACGTAGCGATCACACAAATGAGACGGAGGACAGAGCACCTTTTGGTTGCGAAAACAAGGGGCGCGGTAGCAGCGATTGTCAGACAAGCAGGGGCACTGGCATGGTTAGGGTTCTGGACACCTTCATCCGAAGCCACAAAAATTTACCTCGCGCGCAACACACTACAATCTACGCACATATAGACAATCACCCAACAAGTTATAACTCAAGATGGGCTTCAGGTATATCGTCGGTACGTTATCAGTCGCTGGCCAGCCCAGCGCACCGCAAGGATGCCCGATCACTGAAGTAATCACGCCGTGTTTGGACAGAACACATGGAAGAAGATGAGAATACGCCGCGATCACTGCCAGAGTGGGTCGTATTGGAATACCAGGTACTGCGACTCTGAATGGTTTCATTTTTCTATGCTCACCACCCATGGATTCTTCAACAACATTCATTGACCGTCGAATCGATTGCTAAAATCGCTCTCAATCCTTCTCAATCCTACCTGATATCTTCCTCGTGACGTACTGTTGTGTGCACGTGTAGCACATGCGCGCCCTGGCAGGTGCATCCTCCACGGTTCACTTCACGCACCTCTCGCAGGCCTCGACCGATTCCTTAACAGCCTTATTTTCTGCGTCGCCACAGCCATCCTCTTCCGAATCTGGATTAGCTGCCGCATACGCCCACACAACGCCCATTTTACCTTTCTTGTCCTCAATGCAGATACCTCTCGAAAGAGTTTGCTTGTTAGACCCGAAGGCGCCCCAGGAGATATCTCCCGCGGACGCCGCTGAATTCGACTGCTTTCTGTTAGGAGTACGTCCGATCCCCCTTTGTTGGAGGAATCCATCTGACTGAAAATATGTTCTGTAGGGGATCTTAGGCGAGAATACGTTTACTGTTTATTCCGTACCAATCATATTTACAGGATGTTAGGTGACGACCCCCCACGCGACCGCACCTCCGAACTGCGGGCTCTGGGATTCCCATCGAGACACCTAGGGCCTGTCCAAATGACTACCGACACAGCACTAGGCGTCACGAAAAAGGTCGTCGAGGACAAGAGTACGTCCGAGCCTACTCCGGCTTTTCACCAAACTAACACCCTACCATAGTTCCATTATCGGAAATTCCCTACGTCGTGCGCTTCTATCCTCGCCTGTTACTGGAAATGCCGTGCTAATAAAGGTCAAGGACTTCCCGACTATCCGCTTTTCGGCGAAGGAATCCGTTGAGATGCCATTCCGTGCGTTTCCCGCTGTCGATCCTGTTCCGTACGTGGTGCGAGCCTGCCTGGTGTAGGATATATATCTCAGGATGGATCCCCCCTTCTGCCGCCCGGCATGAAGGACCTGCTCAAAAGGGATTTGGATCGGGGATTCGAGTTCTAATTGTTAGTAGTTGCAAGAGCGTGTAGATAATGAAGGTGCGTTAACGTTAGACTGTGTAGAACTAGGTGCGTATAAACTCAATTATCGCGAGCATGCTGACTCCACTAAATGCTGCCACTAGTGAATGCCGTCCTTTAGTGATGCTAAAACCTATGTAAGGTACTTAGGATATCCAGCGGGTCCTCAATGATTGTGAAGATTGCGCGTCTGTTGCGAATTCTTGTTCTGAGGATGTGTACACATGCATTATGCATGGGGTAACCTAGTCAGCCGAAGAGTTGCCTTCCGAATACGCCACAGCCCACTTCTGGCCAAAATGGAGGGAGGAGGGGAACGGATGCCTACGAATCTTCAGTCGGAAGAAGGCGGACATCTGACTCTCATAGTGCGTATGAGGCGAAATAATTCGACGTCTCATGCTCTCCTTCCAACCTGATCGCTCAAGAAGACATGTTTCGCACGTCTGAAGGCACGAGAGCAACCTGCTGAGGCTGAGTTCGATGGCGGAGACAATATGGTCTACCTGAATTGATCCTTCCGTCCTCTCCTCACCACAGATATCACGCAACAGCTCACGCAGGACGAATCAAGATGCTCAGGGACGGCGGTATCCATGCACGATCCCGGGACGCAGAGACTGGGGCAATGGTCGGGTGAGCTCCCTAAAAACTCCTACCCTCGGCTGCATAGGCTAAATTCAGCAACGCCTGACTTCTATTTTTGTAAGAGATATGAATAACAGAGCTAATACGGCCCCCCGACTGTTGCCTCCCGACACTGGAATATTCAGTTGCCCTTTGCGCATCCCGAGCGCATCCGCAGCGTGAGTAAAGGGCCTCTCGGAACGGGTCACCGCAGAGAAGGCATCATAATCTGGAAGGACGGAGAACGACTTCGATAGCTTCCCTGGCTTCTCTTCTTGAGCTTCGGCTTAATGAACTTCATTCGAAGTTTACCTGGACCGCGCCTTGGGTATCACGGGCAAAGAGATGGGACTATCTGGGTCAGGTAGTGCGAGGACTTGGAGGCCAAAGGTGAACTTGCTCATAATCCCGAGACCGTCACGGTGCTAAATAGATATCGCCGTTCTATCGTTGCAAGAGTGGAAATAATGGTGCGTAGTTATAACAAGCTGTGTCATCATCGAGTGAGATAACTTGGAGGAAGATTCGGGCCTACCTCGGCAAGGGCTCTGCATGACGTCAAAGCTTACTTTCTGTGCCGCCGTTCACTAAGATTAGTGCGCACGCCACTCGCTCTCTGCCGCTCATCGTGTCAAAATATCCTACCGTCTATGATATATAAGAGGTTGGTCGGGGTTGTAATCTACCCAGTACCGTCCACGCGACCATACCTATCTCCAAGCATAATGGGATCATCGGAAAGCAAAGTCAACACGACGGGAAGGACGGTCGAGCAGACAAAGGCTAGTGAGGTAAAGACTGGCACCGGGCAGACAGAGGGCATGATCAGGCAAGCCGCCATCGTCGGCAAGTCAGACAGAATATGCGGGACTCGTAAGTATTCACTACCCAGAACGCTGCCCGAACATTTCTGACGTGTCAACAGTAATGAGGGCACAACCGCATAGTTCATCAGCAGTGCATCATCATGCCGAACAAGGTAAGCGCCTGTATCACATCCGATCGTTGAGACCCGATAGTAAGACAATGACACGGCGCAGACACCATTGTCTACGGCGTTTCTGGACGGGGTACGATTGCCTTCGGCCCTAACGGCCAGAATCGCGTAGAAATGAACCCGGGTGACTGGGCAATCATACCTGCCTATGCAGAGCACCAGGAAATAAACGACGGCGACGAGGAGGTGGTATGGGCAATCGTTAGAAGTGGCGGAACACCCGCGGTTGTCAACTTGAAAGGCTGGGGCCAGCCACCACGGGAAGACCAGTAAACAATTTCGTCTATTAGGTAGAATAATAGTGTAATGCTTACTTGTAATGTATAACCTGACGGACCTTCGAACGAAGATAGTACGGATTCCAAGCCATAGTTACCAAGTTAGTGAGATTGGAGCACGGGAGGTTGAGAGGAGATCTGGAGTGTCTCCGTACCAATACACTGAAAATGATCAGCAGCTTCCTGGGTGAAACATTGGTCGAAACTGAACAGACGAACTCGTGCAAGAGAGAGAGAGATGATCAGACAAAATGGACACTGTGGGAGTCGAACCCACGACCTCACGCATGCGAAGCGTGCGCGCTACCACTGTGCCAAGTGCCCATACAAATAGGTGCAGCAGGTGTTTATTCTGGCGCTGGCAGATCATAGCTAGTAAAATCATTCATAATGCTCACCTTGTGGTCCGCACGACGGACTATGAGATGAGGTTCCGGGGAGTTGGAGGTGTCTGAATCCGAGGGGAGGGCCACTTTCGTATGCCATCCGTGTAAGTAAAGTCATTGGAGTCTTTCTCCTTCCACCTCACATTTCACAGTGCCATCTTTCGTAGCTGCACTGTCTTATATAGACATGACGTCACGCGTCCGTCCAAGAATAACTCCTGCTTCACGGGCAGACGTACGTCGGTGACGCAGGATTCTGAGTTCAGAGGGACCAGAATATATATAAGTACTTAGGCAGAGCAGGCCCATGGTAGTTCCACATCTGCCCCAACACACACGCACGCATACACTCTCGTTCGCCGTCGTCGTCGCCGTTTCCAACCGTCAGTCATAGATTGCAGTCAGCATGGCCCGAGGATTCGTTATTGACTTCAAAGGTGCGTACGCCGGCTGAGGAGTGGACGGACCACAACGACAGAAACAGAGGGCCGGATCTGACGCCTCACAGGAAAGTGCGTCGTGGTCACCGGTGGCAACCGCGGGATAGGACTGGCCATTAGCAAGGCGGTAGCGCAGGCCGGAGCCAGCGTCGCCATCATCTATAGGTCGGACTCTCGAGCGCTACCCTAGGCTCGGGCAGTTGACGCGTATATTGCGAGAACAGGTCCTCCAAGGATGCCGACCAGGTTGCCTCGAATATCGGGAAAGAGTTTGGTGTGAAGACCAAGGTACGCCCAGGTTGTGGGCCCGCACAATACATCCTTGAGTCTGACGCATACATCCCCGATAAAGGCGTACAAATGCGATGTCTCGGATGCAGACCTGGTCAACAAGACGTTTACGAAGATCGACGACGAGCTTGGTCCAATCACCGGCCTTGTTGCGGTGCGTATGCCATCCATAAGTGCGATAAAGCGCGCATATATTGACCTTTTCGCTCCCTTCCAGAACGCGGGGGTCTCCGTAGTCAAGCCAGCGATAGAGATGACCACGGACGACTTCAATAAGGTCTTCACCGTGAACGTCCTCGGCGTATTCAATAGTGCCCGGGCAGCCGCAAAGTAAGTTGGGCCTCGGTCTTCGTACGAAGTCTTGCTTGACCAAGAACAGGTTGTGGATCGACCGGAAGCATCAGGGCGGCTCCATCGTCATAACATCGTCGATGTCTTCGCAGATCATCAACCAGACCGGCGCGAACGAGCCGTTAACCCAGGCGAGTCCTCCAATGCATATAGAAACATATGACGCTGATATTTCCTGCAGATATTCTATAACTCTTCAAAAGGAGCGGTGAGCAACTTGTGCAAGGGGCTCGCAGCGGAGTGGGCGGCACATAATATCCGAGTAAACGCGGTGTCTCCCGGATACGGTGCGTATATGCCTTTACACAGCTCGGCACAGAGTAGCAACAAACTTCGCAGTGGATACCGACCAGACTGCCGGAATGGATGAAAACATTAGGAAGTACCAAGCGAACAACGTACCACTCAAGCGGTTTGCAAAGGTTTGTCCAAGTCCCCTGTTCGGATTAATCTGCTGATTGCTGCCGCCCGCTACAGCCCGAAGAGATGACCGGACAGACAGTTTTGCTTCTGTCCGATTACGCGAGCTACATGACTGGCGGGGAGTATTTCGTGGATGGGTATGTCTACGTTCTTCGGGTGCGGAACCTTTCTGACAGCGAGTTCTACGCAATATAGTGGCCAATTGATTTGGTAATTAAGTCTTGCGACGGAAAAGTGCGGTTCCGAGTATCTGCGAAGTCGTAATCAATGTACAGTAAGAAGAAGCTGCGTGATATCCAGTTCGCCCGTAAGAGAATCGTGCAACCTTCTTCCGTTGAGACGTTCGCTGTTGGCTATTACCTTCGCAGCGTAGGTCGGTATCGGCACTATTCCATTTCCGAGACATCGTGAACGATAGAATCGCGCCATCCATCTCGACATTGAGAAGAGGGGTGCGTTCATCAAAGGCGCAGGCCCGGGGAAGTATTCCAACCAAACCGGAGGAGCAAATGCTTTCCACGTTAACTTTCACCGTTCTGTTTTGCTCAATCGTCGGGGATCCTTAACAAGGGAGGTGACCTGCCTGGTGCTTGGGCCTGGATAAAGTTCATGCTTGGAATTGGATCACTAAGTGAGTCGATGCCCTCCCCTTCCTCCGGGGTTTGATAAGATCGCGGCGGTATCCTATTCAGGTTTATCGTGAGACTTGTGTTGATATCCCTTTGCTGACCGAGGTCTAGTGTCCGACGTACAGGACCTCAGAGCCAACGCTACTTTGTCTCCCCGCCTGGCGTTCAGACACGACAGCATTCAAGGTTTCCCAGTCTTGAAGTGGCCAGCATAATAACATCGCTGTGTATTCAAGACCAAGGATATAGCGAAGGTATACTGGATGCTATCATCTCCAATGTTCTTTTCTTCACTTCACGCTCGACGAAGGTGATAATTTCCCGAAATCGACCGCTGCGGTACCCACGAACCAGGACGCCGACTGTTGTGGCATTGTGGCGGCAAATCCAAGGGGACCGCGCAGGTCATCTAAAGGATTCATCGGGTATTTGTTCTGGAAATGTCCGCCTCGCTCACCAAGTCTGATGTCATCTGCACAGCGTCGACGACGTTCAGACCGGTTATCTTATCGAGCGGATCCCATGGCGATCGTCTGCCTTGCTTCGCCAGCGACGTATATATGAGCCCTGACGTAGGCTTAGAGCAGCCTTGACGATATCTATCAATTTGCGTCCTCTTGGCTACTCCACTGCTCGGCCATGGCTTCAGATTTCGATATCAACTTTGAAGGTAAGTACCGGTAGGAAGGCAAGGCAAGGAAAGACCTGAATATTCCTTAGGGAAGTGCATCATCGTCACTGGCGGGAATCGTTAAATCGGACTGGCCATTAGCAAGGGCCTGGCTAAGGCAGGAGCCACTGTCGCCATCATATACAAGTTAGATTTCCAAGTTATGCTGCAGTTATACTTGGTCTGACGCTCGAATTGCTGGAATATAGGTCCGCCAAGGATGCCGACCAGGTAGTCGCAGACATCGCGAAGGATTTTGGAGTGAAAGCAAAGGTCGGACATGAGTGATGAAACGTCTCATCCATATTGACGAGTTTGCTGTTGGGATAGGCATACCAATGCGACGTTTCGGACACCTATGCCGTCGACAAGACGTTTGCTACCATCGACGATGGACTTGGGCCCATTACGGGTCTCGTTGCTGAGAGTACAGTATAAATTGTTTGTGATGCGTCGTTCACGCATAGAGACGCGTGGTCGATAGAATGCTGGAGTTGCCGTTCCCAAGGCAGCCCTCGAGCTTAGGGAGGAGGACTTTGACTACATATACAGCGTGAACGTTCTCGGTGTCTTCAACACGGCACGGACGGCAGCGAAGTGAGTGGGTGACGCCGTTCTAGAGAGACTTTTCTGATCTCGGAGCAGACTATGGATTAAGCGCAAACACCCGACTGGCTCGATCGTCGTCGTGTCCTCGATGTCCTCGCAGCTCATCAACCAGGTATCGCCGAATACGCCACTCTCTCAGGTATGTCTTCGAGTCCCAGGGCCCCGGACGGAAACACTAACGTTGTGTGAAGGTGTTCTACAACTCGTCGAAGGCCGCGGTGACGAACTTGTGCAAGGGACTCGCTGCTGAATGGGCGCCGCATAACATCCGAGTGAATGCTTTGTCCCCTGGATACGGTACGTCGTCCAGTGTTCCGCAGCTAGACCCAGTAGATAACGATCGAGTCCTTTACCATAGTGAATACCGATCAGACCGCGTACATGGACGGGAAGATCAGGAACCCCCAGGCAAGCAATGTCTCGCTCAAGCGGTTCGCGAAGGTACGTCCTTGGTCGTGTCGCCATATCCTTGACACTGATTTGGCTACTAAGCCCAAGGAAATGATTGGCCAGACACTCTTACTCCTCTCCGACTACTCGAGCTACATGACGGGCGCGGAGTATCTTGCAGACGGGTAAGTGCACCGGCCGGGATACAAGCACCTTGCTGATAGTCATCGTGCAACAGCGGCCAGCTAGTCTGGTAAGAGCTAATCCGAGACATCAATGCGGGGCGCAGACATGAGCGACAGAGTAGTAAAGTCGCGATCACGAGAAGTTGCCAACAGTGTAGAACTTTCGGAGATCGGGTGGTGGTATCGAATCGGATATCCCACTGTAAGAATATCATGCAGCTCTATTTCGAGGTCTCGACTCCTGTCACCTTTACAGCACCTGACGGAGGCTTCGGAAACCAGACACTGCTTCATCTCACCTCGTCGGGTCCTGCAAGCACGACGGACAGCATGAGAGGGGGTGAATGTGATATTTCACCTCGGTTCTTTCTGCGGCGCTTTGGCTGATCCAAGGTCCATCCGCGACAGCAGAATGATTGCGAAGATCCTGGTTAGGTGCCCATGAAATGACGATGCAATTTGAGCGGTTGAGGCATACTAGTAAGAACTTCCAGACACGACGGAACTTCAGTAAGACGTCCGGAAGCACTTGCGGGACTTGAGAAATCTGCGAGTTCGTATAGCTTCGCAGGTACACAGGGATGTCGAACTGCGGCAACCCTGGTGACCTTGACAGATACTCTGGTCCCTTGAGCACGTCACCACAAGGAGGAGGCTCTCTAGAATCCCGCAAGCACGAAGTTCCCAGTGGCATCGTGGCAAGCTAAACAAGGGCGAAGGTTCCATTCCATGTATTGATTGTTGCCTAGGGTCCTCTGTGTCAACGGAAAGAATATTGGTCGCCAGTGCAGAAAAGTCGATGAGGCTACAAGGTCCGAAATACACCTAGCTTTCCTTCATGTCGCGAAGATTTGTTCATCAGTCTCGCAGCACTTGCCTGTCAACCGAAGCAGACCCTGCCTAAATCGGCCCTGCATGTCCCGTGTGTAGGCCTGGCCACAAATCCAGGTGAAATTTGAGGATTGTCAGTCAAGAGCAGACTTCCACTATGTGCGTAAGCAGCGCTCAAACAGGAGGTACGTGTAGTCATGAGTGGGCTATGGTGCAGCACTGTGCGTCTTTGCTTGTTGGGAGACATCATCAGCTTCTTGTTTAACTATCAGAACATGACAGTGAGCGCGTACCTGTCTGTTGTATACATTAGGTGCTCTCACAGATTTCGCACCGGATTCAAAAGTCCGTCTGATCTAGAAAGCTGTGCCCAGTAACCCCGTGTTACCAAATGACCTCATAAACTCCAGGTTCATAAAGACGGCGAGTCAGTATGACATTTTCTGTCGATCTTGGCAAGGCGTGTTAGAGCTACCCGAGCAGCTGCATTCGCCGTCAAGCAGGTCCATCCGCAACTCTGGCGTCTCGATAGTAGCGTGGCGGTGGATGAAGCTGGAATCGCTTGACGGGACCTGACCAGAACCTATTCCAGACTTGATGATTTCCCCAAATAGATCGGACGCCGACGAGCCAGAGGCGATGACAGAGATCCTTGTTTTGCGCAACATACCGGAAAGACCGACGACCGTCATTTATTCATCCTCAAACATATGATGAGGTGGCGCGACCGACTCGCGACGCAGCAGATTTTCAGGCTCGATGCGAGCGCCAAGAAGTAACGATAAGCCAGAAGAATAGGCCTGATGGAGAAGGCCAGGCGAACAGGTGAATCTCGGATCCGTGCGCGTGCTTATATAGCCTCCGCAGCTATAAATGATGAATTCTTCTGTGCATGCTATTCTTGCGCGCTCGTTCACCTTCTCGGTTCTGAAGTTTGTTTCAAGAGGCAAAGAGGCAGCCGCAAACTGCAACGACCTACAACCGGATGGATTCGCGGGCTGGTGACGGTGGCTGGAAGGAAATCGGGCCAAACAAGCGCAAACCGTCATTGCTGTCAGCCTGGCTGTCACGTTCGCCGCGCTGGACCAACGACTTGGAACGCGGCCGGAGAGCAAACGGTCTGTCTGCTCTCGCCAGCATGCACTCGCTCGACTCCTGGGCTTCACGACGCGGCTTAATATTTGTATTTGTGGTCTTCTTCATTTCCGTGCAGTGCGGCGTCTTTGCGGGATACAGAAGCGAGGGAACGCCTCAGAAATGGCTGTCCGTGGACGCGATTAGGCTTGGCGGAGCCGGGATGCACGACCATCCCATCCCGAAGCTGATGGCAGACGCGGAGGAGAAGTTCAAGGCAAAGCTGGCTAGGCAGAGTACGACGTTGGACGCTGCGGTTGCGGAGTATCGGAGGCGCTACACCAGGGAGCCGCCCAAGGGATTCGACGCATGGTTCGCGTTTGCGCAGAAGAATGGTTTCAAGATGATGGATGAGTTTGATGGGCTGATGGAGGACTTTGAGCCGTTTCATGCACTTTCGGGGGTCGAGTTCAGGCGGAGGGTACAGCAGGTGAGTAGCCTCCCTATACATCTTTCTTCTACGTTAAGACCGTCGTTAGGTCAGTTCGTTACCTTCCATCGACATCGTCCGAGTGCGGAACGGAAAAGGTTCCGCAGTCAACATGGAGAAGGGCTTTGACGATTCTGAAGCGAGTGCTCGTGCCCATGGATTCAGACGAATGATCGAGCCATTTCAAAGCACAGTATGTATCCAGAAGCATACATTATCAGTATTAACCCACATGCTTCCAGCTACCCGACCTAGATTTTCCCATTAATGCAAAGGCCGAGGGCAGGATCCTAGTCCCCTGGGAGCACCAAAAGTACCCTAACCTCACCTATCAAGACTCCTCCGGCGGTGTAAAGTCCATGTTGGGCGACTTCACTCCCGACTGGCGCGGCACCGGCAACGTCTGGGAGGCGTACCGGCGTACCTGTGACCCGGCGAGCGCGGCGCGGCGCGTCTTCAGCTCGCTCCGACCGTCAGTCGTCAACCGGACGACGCGGGCGCTCTACTCGGTCGAGTCGGACCCCGCGCAGGAGTTCTCGTTCGCCGAGAGCACCGACGCAAACTACTCGTTTTGCGAGAACCCGTGGGCGCATTACTACCAGGGCCACTTCTTCTCGGACTGGCGCACGATTCCGGTGCTGTATCCCGTGCTGTCGCCCGCGAAGAGCGTCGGTTTCGGCGATATCAAGATTCCGAGCCATTACTATCATGGGTCGACGCCGAAGTACACGTATGGCTGGGACTCCGTGAATATGATCCTGAAAGACGTGGATGACATGGAGATGCCCTGGGAGCATAAGACCGACAAGATCTTTTGGAGGGGTGCTACGACCGGCGGTGGAAGCTCGCCTCCTGGTTTTTCGCACCAATACCAGCGTCAACGGTACGTCACCTGATGAAATCTGGACTTACAGCTTACTGATCAATTTCGCCAGGTTTGTCAAGATGGTGAACGACATGTCCAAGACGGAACACACGGTCGTCTTCCCCGATCCCTCAGGCTCGGGCCAGTACCTGTCCTCGGTCGTGCCAGCTTCCGCGCTCAATAGCGAACTAATGGATGTGGCCTTCACCGTCGCTGTCGATGCGGACAACTATCCCGGCGGCTGGGAGGCTATGCAGCGGGAACTCCGGTTTTCCGACCCTGTACCGCTCGGTGAACATTGGGCGCACAAGTACCTAATAGATGTCGATGGGATGAGTTATTCGGGGCGGTTCATGGCCTTCTTGGCTTCGGACAGCGCTGTCATCAAGTCGACGGTCTATCAGGAATTCTTCTCAGACTGGATACAACCTTGGTAAGTACCAGCACTACTGCCTCCTGAAAGTCTCGTCCTGAGTATGATGGTATAGGCTCCACTTCATCCCTCTTTCTTCGACGTACAAGGAGATCTACAACATCCACGCGTATTTCTCCGGACCATCACAGGCAGCGCTCGAGGCTGCCAACGTCACTTCTCCACATGAGCGGCCAGCTCTGCATGACGGTGACAGACGGCTACGTCGAATAGCTCGAGCCGGGAAGCACTGGAAGCGCATCCTTGGGCGAAAGGTAGACATGGAAGGTGAGTCATGCGATGCTACTCTTTGTATACGATGCCGTGCTAATGGGCGCTCCGTCGTGCAGTCTATGTTTACAGGCTATGTCTGGAATACGCTCGTTTATGGGCTGATGACCGGGATTCCATGAATTACGTTCCCTCATAAGTTATTGCATTATTCTCTATAATTTCGGAGCATCCTAGACGACCTACATATCCATGCATGTATCAACAGATCATCACTATAATCCTTCTTTAGTTTTACATTGTCGTCGTCATACAGCATACCTACGAGCAGACTGTTGTACCTCGTGTTAAACATCCATCGACCACAGCTTAAACTGCGCTTTGTGCGAGGCTGATCATGAAGCGCTGAAGCTTGAGGCATCCGGATCCGCATCATGATTTGTCGGTGAATGAGATGTGGCGGGCAGCACAATGGACACAAACTGCCTTTCTTCCTGCCCACCATCATCGACACCGCGTGTATATCGGCCGCACCTCTGTTGTTTGCGGCACCGATTGTTGCTCGATTAGCGTAGGTGCATACGGATCTGTATGCTGTGATCCGCTTGCAGGTTTAGTAGGCGCATATTGACGCTGCGCAAGCCTCGCGGTACGGAAGCACAACGATCTGTGGCTTCAACTTGAACAATGGTAAGTTGTCTGATTATTCCGCCCAGTGCGTATAGCTGAACTCTCGGATCCAGTTGCTGGCTGTATTGGCCTTACCTGCCTGCTGCTCACAAGGGCTATCATGAATCCGTAGGGGAGGTATACATGTTTATACATGCTCCAACTGTATCTGCCTGCCGAACCCCCGAGCAACACGTTGCATCGGATTCACGCAATCGTGATCAACTCTGCAGGCTTCTTCTGTCCGTGGGCCTGGACTAAATGGTGCTTCTCGATAATCATGCCGACGAAGTTTTGTCCCTTGGTGTCGCCGACGGTGAACCCTTACATACACAAGACATAAGGGAAGACCACTTTCCATTCTTTTCATAGGTCTATCGTGCACAGGGGTCATCTGCTGTGTCTGGAACATCCTCGAATTGCATCGTTAGCTCCTTTGTGGGCAAGCTCCGAGTGACGTGGTGAACCTGCCTTTCACATGGCGAAAACACGCTGTTTGGGCGTGGCGCTTTCCTTGTCTCTATCGCAGATATCCCAAGTTATCTGCGCGCGGTTGCCATCGTTCTTTCTTCCCTTTACAAGCCGTGGCTCAAGCTCCTGCCTGCATCATAGCCTCTGGGGCTCTAAAACCAGCTTCCGGTTGTCCCTCTCTCTTGCCTTCCACTCTTTCCCACTGTATCCTCGATCGTCTTACGACCCTTCAACGCCCTTGACGTTTGATTGTGTGTTCTCCCTGCAGAATGCTGCCGCTTACCACGTTCCCCGTGCCTGCGATGCCCTCGCCTGCACCAAGATCCAGACATGCATCCGAAAGCCCGCCTTTGCCCTTCGAGAGAAGTCCAAGTCTCTCAGACTTTGAGATTGAGCGTCCTGCGAAGACCCCTCATCGAGCGAACCGGCCGCTGCGACGATCGTCCGAATATGATCCAGAACAAGTGTTGCGCTCCGTTGCCGCAGTAATCGCGGCGAAGGCTCGTCCTACCACCGTATCTGGGCGGATTCCAGTTGACCCCGCCCAACTGGTCCTCTTTTTCCGATCGAAGGTGTGTTGCCTGACATTATTCGCGGTGGCATAGACATTGACGATTTATAATAGAGCGGCATCACACATGCATTGGATTTCCCGATAGACGTTGAACATGACACACCTCCAGCACTCGACGTGCTGATAGCAGCATGCAAGCCGTACCCACCCACAGATGGCTCGGAGAATTATCCTGAAGCTATCTACTATCCTCCAAACCTCCCACTAACAGCCACATTAGAGATGGCTAATCACCCCATTCTCGACGCCGTCCGGAACACCCTTTTCCCTGCCTTACCAGTCGGCCATTATCTCGTCGCATTACGCGACAAGCTCGAGATAATCGTGACCGGTGGGAGGATGAGTCCGCAGCCGCGCACTCTTCGAAGCGATGGGCGGGTCGCTATGATTGTAGTGACGCTCCCAGTGCGCTTCCGCGGAGGCAACCTCGTCGTACGAGACGCGGAGGGGAATCCAGAGAAGTTCCACGGCAGAGGCGGGAAGGTCGGCGACATGGAGTGGGTGGCTTTCCTTTCAGATTGTGATTACGAAACGGAGACGGTCGAGAAGGGATGCAAAGTCTGCATCTCGTATGCCGTATACGTGAAGAGCCATGGACCATCGGGGCTCACTCCAGACCCCCTGATTACCCCGAGCATTCAGTTCCTCGATTTGCTCATCCCAATCCTCAATGTCACCCGCGGTCGGCAGATAGCGTTCTATCTGACGGGGGAGTATGGCGTTAATCCAGCCGAGCTCATTGCGGATTCCCTGGTGCCTAATGTACGTCTCCTTACCATGTCTTCGTGTTTGTAGCAGCACTTACCTATTCCCTTCTAGCTCAAAGGCGGTGATTCATTGCTTTACCACGCTTTGAAACTCTTCAAGTTAAGCCCTGAGCTACGGTGGACAGCGGGCGGCTATATCTGGCCTGTTGACCGGGCAGTGGAATGTGTGGACGAGATCGATGTCATGGGCGGTGCACGCACACCTCTGGCTACCACGAACGGTTCTCGCCGTGCTGCAGCAGTGCGCGGAGCTTTCAGCGCTTACGGCGATGAAAGCAGCGACGTCTTGGACCTCCGGAGCAGGGTAGAAGACAGCGGCGCAATACCACTTGCAGAAGCAGACATTACGATCTTGACAGACTGGAACCAACCCGGACCCATCACAAGGGAGAAAGTCCCTTTCGTCTCGAACGGCACGCTGGAGAAGCTCATTGTCAATGTGCTCCTGGTCGTCTACGTGGCATGACATGATTTCCTTTCTACTTCGTTTTCTTGGGTTACATATATTATTATGGGCTGTACTCATCAACTGTACTACTAGCTTCTCCTTCATTCACGGACATGTACAGTAGTGCGCCAAATGCATATCTCACCAGTTGTCCGCACAGTATTCATGCAAGATGTAGCTCAATTCCTTATGATGTCGACGTCTCACATCGACTCAAGTCCATTGCATGCACTGTCAGATAGGCTACAACCGAAAGCGAATGACCAATGAATTCTTTTGTAGCGGAAGCCTTTGTATACAATATTAGTTGGAGCGTATTATGCAACAGCCGCCTTCGCCTGCGGTGCTTCACTGAAACCATAGTTCTCACCCTTGACGAATGATCGTGTGCACTGCGCCATCGTCACAGAACTGTGAAAGATCTAATCAGTCGCAGGTCTCTTACTAGGAGCAGAAGATACTCACGCTCTAGAGATAGGATCCGTCTGATAGAAATTGGTAATAGGTTTCCGGAACGGCTGACCAGACACCTTTGCACTAGAGGTCTGGACAGCGAGGGTACTCAGACCAGTCAAGGCCACGTCTACTGACGTCGGTTCCACAACGTCATACCGAACCAACGTGGGGGAGATCTCCCACATACGGTCACGCAAGCTAAGGACGTCGTCGTACGGTAATGGGGAGCCCACTATCTCGGACAGTGCGCTATTAATTACTCGTGTAAGCATCGCGATTGCGTCTCCACCGGAAATGAAACCATACCGAATGATCTTCCAGTCTTCACGCGAGGAGCCCGGAGGAGGCACGGCTGCGCGACCAAGCTGCGCCCGCCCTTCGGTGTTGATCCAGGTCATTGCCTTCTCGGTGTATGCAGAGCCAGGCAAGACGACATCAGCAAGTTGCGCTCCAAGGTCACCGTGGTGGCCCTGGTAAACGACGAAAGCATCTTGAGGAATCGACTTGGGGTCGACCTCATCAGCATTCAGGAGGTATATAAATTTAGGTTTCGTCGTAGAAGCCTTCTTCGAAGGGACAAAGCCGATGTCGTATGCAGCCGCACGAGAAGCAACCTATGTGAAAGCAGCGGCAACGTCAGACCTGCACCACGCTATGGGGGGGGGGGGGATAATGAACTTACGCGCTGTAAGACACTCAGACCCTGCCACTCAGGATTAAGCAGGGTACTCTTGTTCTTCTCGACGTATTTAGCCAGGCCATTGTACACAGCAGCACCGTCAGGGTGTTCATTCAGTGCACTTCCAACGATGATCAGGGGCTTCTTGGCCGACTGGAACTTTTTAGCGAACTCGCCCTTGCCGGCGATGAAGTCAGCCAAAGCCTTCGCGTCCGGTCCCAGGTAGTCGTAGCCATACGTCGTGTCTGCCCGCTCACCGATCAAGCCAACCTCGAGACCAGTGTGTAACCAACTTTTGCGGATGCGAGAGTTCAGAACCGCGGCCTCGTGCCGAGGGTTGGTACCGACGAGGAGGATGACATCAGCTTCTTCTACCTTGGGTATCGTGGAGTTGAAGAGGTAGTTCGACCGGACATCTACGCCGTGTACGGGAGGAGCAGAACCATTGACCTGATCGAGAGCCAGATTGTCGGAGCCGAGTCGGTTGATGAGGTCCTTGAGTGCGACCAACGACTCAGTGTCCGCCAAATGTCCTGCAACGGCCTGGATCTCGTCGCCCTGCGCACCCGAGCGCGACAAGCCATTGGCAATGGCTGAGAGTGCGTCTTCCCATGCAGCGGGAACGAACCGGTCGCCTTCTTTGATCAGTGGCGTGGTCAACCGCTGGAACCTAAGACCATCGTACGCGTATCGGGTCTTGTCGCTAATCCACTCCTCGTTCACATCGTCATTGGTTCGCGGCTGCACGCGCATGACCACGACTCCGCGCGAGTCTACGCGGATATTCGAGCCCACAGCATCCATGACATCGATCGACTCCGTGTGCTTCAGCTCCCACGGGCGCGCGTGGAACGCGTACGGCTTGCTGGTCAGGGCGCCGACGGGGCACAGGTCAACGACGTTGCCCGACAGCTCCGAGTCCATCGTCTTCTCGACGTACATGCCGATCTGCAGGTCGTTGCCGCGCCCGGTCGAGCCCAGCTCCTCGACGCCGGCGACTTCGTTCGCAAACCGGATGCAGCGCGTGCACTGGATACAACGGTTCATCGACGTCTTGACGAGAGGACCGAGGTTCTTGTCCTCAACCGCGCGCTTGCCGGCGATCTCGTGGAAGCGTGTGCGGTCGGAGCCGTACCGCATGGACTGGTCTTGCAGGTCACATTCGCCACCCTGGTCGCAGATGGGGCAGTCTAGCGGGTGATTGGCGAGCAGGAACTCCATCACGCCCTCACTATGTGACAAATATTAAGTGACGCCACATTGCGAAATTATGAAGTACGTACCGAGCTTCGTGAACCATTGGAGTGTTGGTCCACACCTTTGAACCAGGCATTGCGGGCATCGCGCTTCTTATATTTCAGAGAAATTTCTTGGTGTAGGCTAGGAGTGCACTCACCATGATGCGACCGGCTTGGGTGACCTCTCCACCTCTACCAAGCACATACTGAATAATAGTTGAGTACTAGAAGAAGTGATCATACGCAATTACATACCGACAGTTTCCTGCGATCGCCAGCCTTCATTCATGTTCAATACAGCTAGAATCCAAGAGAGATACAATTACCCTTACCTGTCATGGTAGCAAAATCTAGGCAAGATTCGCGCTTGAGCCAGACAAGACTATCGTTAATACCTGCGGACATACCGTGGTATGACCGCGCCGGCAGCTTCGCATGCCTGAATCAGAGCAGACCCTGATACAAATCGCCCGTCAGCGAGTCCCTCAACCCTTCGTGACTTCATGCATACCCTGTGGTACCGTGACCTCCTTGCCGTCTACTGTCAAAGTGATATCGGCCTGCCGAGGTGCGGTAGATGATATATGCCGTCGAACTGCATAACTACTCAACTTTTCGCCCAATTCACCGAGCGCTGTACGAAGACGTACCTCCGCTAGACGAAGCCGACGAGCAGACAACCTTTGCGAGGCGCCCAGAGGGCTGTCTTGAGGCCACTCGAAGCATGCTCGAAGGAGAAATAAGAGAGAACGCTTGCCGCAGGGTCCTCAGCCCAGTTGACGACGTCAAAAGCAGCGTCCTCGTCGTTCAGCACAGCAATCAACGAGCAACCAACGACGGCGCTTGCATTCCGGATTCCCCCTTTCGACTGTGATCTGCTGACTAAACGCCCCTTTTACGGTAACTCTGGGTGTACGGCGCTAGCACTACAGGCCACAGCTTTCCGAGTCTCTTGCAGTCTCTTGCATTCTGCTATCCTCTGGTCGTTCTTTCTGCATGACATCGACTTAGGCCAGGAGCGAGGCCGAAATTAGAAATGCTATGATTTTGCGATTTTATACTTGCAACCGGTGTATCACCTCGTTTCGGTCGAATCTTTCGCTGGTCTTTCCAGGTGAACGAGGTTCAGTCTAGCGAAAGTATGTATGCATTGTGGACTATACGGGACAGTGTGCAGAGCGGCTCATCAAGAGGGAGAAGGGGGATTTTATCAGTTATGTGTATATCTTATCTACCTGTATGCAGGGGGACCTTGCTCGGTATCGACCATATTACGACCAACGCCGAGGTCTTCTAATAACGAGTGTTCCGCTAAGCTTGTATCAAGAACGAGTACACCGTTTGGTCTTGAAGTTGAGCAGCGGGATACGCTTCAAATGCGCACACTGGTTGTCCGAAGCTATAAGTAGTACCACATCGTGGCAATAGTAGAAGGATCGGCCCAAGGCCCTAGCACGCAACATCGTTACTGGCACACAACTCGTAGCTGCAGGAAATCCGAGTTCGACGATGGCGCCGAACGGGTATGTCATTGATCTGACTGGTAGGTTTTCGTGTTCCACTCACAAGTGTTAGCTGAGATAATCTAATAAGTGTATAACAGGCGGTTGCATCGTCGTAACAGGTGGTAATCGCGGAATCGGACTGGAGATCAGCAAGGCAGTCGCGAGAGCCGGCGCCAGTGTTGCCATCATCTACAAGTGAAGCTCTCCTCTGCCGCATTACTCTACGACAATTCTTATCTCCAGATTTACCCAGGGCATCTCAAGATGCTGAGGACGTCGCGGCTCAGATCGAAGAAAGGTATGGCGTGAAGGCACAAGTAAGAAAGGACGCATATAGTCATGATCGTGTTGCCGATAACGCGTATGCTATTGAAAGGCGTACAAGTGCGACGTCGGGGATGCAAGTCTTGTTACCAAGACTGTTAGTAAAATCGAAACCGAGCTGGGACCTATTTCGGGTCTCGTGGCGGTAAGTTATCGCTCAAATGTAGTTGGTATCGCGCATATAACGCACCTCCCCCAGAACGCGGGCATCACAATCCAGAAACCTGCTCTAGAACTAAATACGCAAGATTTTCAGCAAATATACAACGTCAACGTACTGGGCGTATTCAACGTAGCCAAAAGCGTTGCGAAGTACGACCCATTATCTTACCTTTCGCGTATAGACTGACTGACGCGGGATCTCAGGGTGTGGATCGACCGCCAGTTCAAGGGCGGGTCCATTGTAGTCACGTCATCCATGTCTTCTCGGATCTACAATCGCAAAGGGCCACATGACCCCATTACCCAAGTAGGGTGAACGCTGGAGGTTGGAGAGGCCGATAGCTGACGTTCGTCTGCGATCTCAGGTCTTCTACAATTCGTCCAAGGCCGCAGTCACTAATTTGTGCAAGGGTCTGGCCGCAGAATGGGCGAAACACAGTATACGTGTTAACGCCATTGCGCCCGGATATGGTGGGCTGGTTGTGACCACAACACTTCTTTAAGGGCTAAGAACCCAACCCTGGTATACAGTTGACACCGACATCGTCGAAGTAGATCCAAAAGTGAGGCAATATATTAACGACACGGTCCCCGTTGGACGGTTTGCCAAGGTACGCGTCCCTCCCTGAGCAAGGTCATCTTCCAAGTCCTTATCTGGTTACCCTATGATGTAGCCGGAGGAGATCACAGGTCAGACTATCTTACTCCTCTCTGAATACGCCAGCTACATGACAGGCGGCGAGTATTTGATCGACGGGTAAGTGTCAACCTTCCGTCCTGGAGGTTTGTGAGGATAGTCTTGACGATTTGACCAAAGCGGACAGACGATATGGTAGATTGGAAAGCTAGATCTTCACCGAGGAGATAGTGGCGAGCTTGTTGTGCACCTTCCAGGCATAGCGCTAGTCCATAGGGCGTACATTGTCCCGTAGAAGTCCGAGTGAGTGCTCCCTCAACGAAATTCTTCTAGATAATTTCTGGCGCAGGGGATTGTACCAACTTCCCTTCCTCTGAGAGATAACATGACCATCTCAGCACTTGCAGGAACAGAGGAGCCTCCGATTCCGTTGCCACAAAGTCGCTACAATTAGGCACTGACCCACGTGGCATGAATAATCACATGCCAAAAGCCGGTGAATCCTGAGCGAGTTTTGAGATCGAGACGGCGCTGCGCAAGAAGTTTCTTGGTGGTTGACACCATGTCGGAATCATGATCATGAACGATCTCCCTTATTAACGGAGTCCAGCTGTATCGAGGAACGTGTGCAGGTTGGTGTGCGGCGCATGTTCCTCACTTGTACGGCAGGGCGTACAAGTAGGAGCATTCTCCGTACCTCAGATATTGCCCGGCTTCCGAGAAACGGGGCTGTGTGTTATTGCCCGGTTCACTGCAGCTCAACCCAGAGAGGCATGTCACTGCGCGATGCGGCGAGTAATCTCTCTCGGCACTGAGGCGTCAAAGTTAACCCGCGACGATATCTAACCGCCGGCGGTTGTCCCTCAGTATCCCGGGCACCTTCTGGCGACGAGCGGCCAGAGGTACGTTCCATGCACGCCGAAGCTCATGGTCAATTTCCTGGAGTAGCTGACCGCCGACAGCGTCCTTCATGTTTAGCTGTTTTCCGATTACATCTAAACTTCCCCTCTCCAGCACTCTTTTGTCCATGCAGTTGCCTCGAGCTCCCCGAGAGTGGCAGTATCTGCTTCCGCCGGAGAACGACATCTCCGACTCGCGTGGCAGCCTCACGGATCAACCAGAACGGGCCTCTATCCAGGCACTCCGAGTCTCCGACGCCAATCATCTAGATCCTCGATATCCAAACACTTATCGCATTATCACATGCTTCGAGTTCACGCCGCACAGGCGTTCCCGGTTGGCTCGACAAGTCGCAGAAACCAGGCTCGGGAGGCTGCTTTGTGTTCCAAAGCACGCCTATTCCGTCGATATGCATCTCGTATCATCGAAACATCACTTGCATGTGTTTCTGACCGGTCCCCGCGCATGCACCATGAAGCACGGCGGCGTGAAGGCAGCGTTTGGAAGAAGAAGAAGGACGACCGAATAAACAGACTCTGGCCCGAAGCCGCAAGATGTCTGCCAGGCTCTAGAATGCTTCTAATCTCTGCTGCGTAATCGCGCGAATGGCCAAATTTTTCGACTCTTGTCCTTTCGTATAAATGCCGGGCGCCAGTCTTTTCTCATGTCAGTATCTATTCACTCCCTCCCAGGACTGCAGATCGCTTGACTGTCTAGCTGACAGCCATGGAAGGCTCAACATTGCCAGCATCGCGCGAAATGGACGTCTCGCAGGTAGCCGAACAACGTTCGCAAGGCTCCGCCGTCGGGGACGCAAATTCTGAGCATGATCCATCTCATGTGGCAGCTGCTTCGACTCATGTCGATATCCACCATTTCGACCCTGCTGGTGTAGACGAGTTGCAGCGAACTCTCTCCCGCCTGTCACAAGATACTCATCGCCGACGCCCGTCGAGCGATTATTCGGGCGTTACGTTAACTAACATGGCGGATGGGCCTTTTGATTTCGAGAAAATCCTTCGTCATGTTATCAAGAAGTAAGTCTATCCTCCTGTGGCCTAATCTTACGATACTGAGTTCTGGATGCTAGGCGAGAAGAAACAGAACTGAAGGGCAGGGAGCTCGGGGTTATGTTCAAAGACCTGACAGTGAAGGGTCTGGGAGCATCCGTCTCATATCAGTCGACCCTTGGCTCTGTGCTTAATCCTCTCAACGTACTCGACACGCTCCAGAGGCTTCGTCATCCTCCCGTGCGCAACATCCTTAGCGGCTTCGAAGGCGTGGTATGTCCCGGTGAAATGCTACGTATGTCACATTCAGCCGTTTCGTCTCGAGTGCCTGCTAATGCTCGCCGATCTAGTGGTCCTTGGCCGGCCAGGCTCCGGTTGCTCCACTTTCTTGAAAACCCTCGCAAATCAGCGAGACGAGTACTACGCAGTCGAAGGGGAAGTGCACTATGACTCTTTCTCGCCCGAGGACATCAAGAGACATTATCGCGGCGACGTACGATACTGCCCGGAAGACGATATACACTTCCCGACGCTTACCGTCGAGGAGACGTTAGCTTTTGCCTCGAAGACGAGGACGCCTAGAAGTCGCCTCGGAGGAATGACCCGCGACGAGTATACACATGCCTTTGTCGAGGTGCTGCTAACTGTCTTTGGTCTACGGCATGCCCGCAAGACACTAGTGGGTGACGCGAGTATACGCGGCGTCAGCGGTGGCGAGAAGAAACGAGTATCGATTGCAGAAGCTCTCGCCACGAGAAGCTTACTGTGCGCATGGGATAAGTGAGATTGATTCCTAGCGTTTGTCTGGTTCTTGTACTAACATGCTATCGTAGCTCTACACGTGGTTTGGACTCTTCTACAGCTCTTGAGTTCGGCCGTGCCTTGCGCATAGCCACCGATATTGCTCATTTGACGACTATCGTTTCTATCTACCAAGCTGGAGAGTCCTTGTACCAGCTCTTCGATAAAGTCTGCGTCATTTACGAGGGGCGTATGGTGTATTTCGGACCTGCCAGTCAGGCTCGCCAGTATTTTATCGACATGGGTTATGAGCCTGCTCATAGGCAGACAACAGCGGATTTCCTCGTTGCAGGTAATCATCCTCGCTCCATCGCAGAGTATAGGATTTTACTGACTGGGATCCAGTGACCGATCCTCAAGGACGGACTGTACGGACCGACATTTCCACACCCGTTCCCCGCACTGCAGCCGAGTTCGCAGAATACTACAAGTCGAGCACAATAGGTCGCGACAACGCCCATGATATCGAGTACTACCGCTCCAAGTTTGTCGTTAATCCAGAGCGAGCGGAGGCGTACAGGACTAGTGCACATGCCGAGCGAGCACGTCATGTGCAGGAGAAGAGCCCGTACATTATATCGATTCCTATGCAAACTCGTGCGGTTATGCTGCGGCGGGTCCAAATCCTGAAGGGGAATATCGGGGCACAAGTGATACAGATCGCGTGAGCCCCGTCATCGCTCCTATGTGCTATCCGCGCTCAAAGTTTTTGTAGATCGTACATTATCAAAGCCATTATCATCGGCACCGTATTCCTGAAGATCCCGGAGTCAACATCTGCTTTCTTTTCCCGTGGCGGTATCCTCTTTTTGTATGGCGTTTTATTTGCTGGCGCCGCCATAACTGGAGCTGACTACTTGCATCCCTATTTTAGTGCGATGTTATTCGCTGCAATCAACTCGTTATCGGAAATCCCGGCCCTGTTCACTCAGCGCCCCATTGTTCTTCGTCATCACAAGGCAGCGATGTATCACCCTTACATCGAAGCGCTGGCTTTGACACTGGTTGATATCCCCATCACGTTCGTTACCTTACTCGTTTTCTGCATGATCCTCTATCTCCTGGTCGGTCTTCAGAAGAGCGCCGGTCAATTCTTGTCAGTCATTTCCATGCCATCCATGCGTATCCCACTCACAATGTCGCTGCAGCACGTTCTTTGTCTTTGTATTCATGATGACGGTAACGATGAAATCTTGGTTCCGAGCGCTCGCAGCTGCCTTCAAGGATCCGGCTCCTGCCCAAGCTGTTGCAGGGCTGGTATTGATGATAACCACTCTTTACACTGGATACACTGTTCCCAAGCGCGATATGATCGGTGCCCTTAGGTGGATCACTTACATTGACGTACGTTCTTCGTTCCTTTGATGTCCGGTTTTTCACACTGTTGATATCTTTCATGTGCAGCCTCTGCGATACGGGTACGAAGGTATCCTGACGAATGAGTTCCGTACCGTGAGCGGCACTTGTGCTTCACTGGTACCACAGGGACCAGGATACGAAGGAGTCTCATTGGCCAACCAAGTCTGCACAACTGTTGGATCACTTCCGGGACAGGCGATGGTAGACGGCTCTCGTTATGTAGCTCTCTCTTACGGTTATTATTTCCATAACACATGGCGTGTAAGTGTCACTCATCATCTCATGAGCTGTATTTAACGTCCATCACAGAACTTTGGCATCGTCTGCGCTTTTGCGGTCGGGTTCATCCTGATTCTTCTGTTCATGACCGAGATAAACACGGCTTCAGCAGCTGACGCGGCAGTCACGCTCTTTGGGCGTGGGTCTAAGGCTATGCAGCGTAATGCAGACGACAGTGACGAAGAAAAAGCATCGCATACGCTATCCGGAGCCGCCGAGAAGAGGGAGCAAAACGATGACGGCCAAGATGTACTACATCGGGACTTCAGTATGACCAACGTCTTCTCTTGGCAAGGCATCGAATATACTGTTCCACTGTCTGGTGGTCAGCGACGGCTACTGGACAATGTATCTGGCTATGTAGCTCCGGGAAGGTTGACCGCCTTGATGGGTGAATCCGGAGCGGGGAAGGTATGGCACCTCCAGTTATGTGTTGATCACGCAATCGCTGATGCCATGGTCGTTATAGACTACTCTCTTGAACGTGCTAGCCCAGAGGACGACCGTCGGAGTCGTTCGAGGGGAGCGATACGTGAATGGCCAAGCTCTTCCTGCTGATTTCCAGGCACAAACGTCAGTATATTTCTTGCCTTCTCATATGTTAGCCCTGGCATATATTCAAGCATTCGCATCTAGCGGTTACTGCCAGCAGATGGACACTCACCTGGAGACGGCGACCGTGCGTGAGGCGTTGCAATTCTCGGCCAGCTTGCGCCAGCCTCAGCATGTCCCACGTGCGGAAAAGGAAGCATGGTGAGTTCAGTTGGTGCTGTAGCTTCCGCGTGTGGGTTGATTCAACCTATGATGACCTCTAGGGTCGAGCAGTGTCTGAAGATGTGCGGCCTCTTGGCCTATGCCGATGCAGTCATTGGCACTCTCTCGGTTGAACACCGCAAGAGGACGACCATCGCTGTCGAACTTGCTGCTAAGGTTCGCGCGCGTAATCACCTCCTGCTACCATGCGTCTAATAGTGTTACATGCCTAGCCGAAGCTACTGCTCTTCCTCGATGAACCGACTTCTGGCTTAGACTCCCAGAGTGCTTGGGCGATCGTCATGTTCCTTCGCAAACTGGCAGATAATGGACAGGCTATTCTATGCACGTGAGTCACGTAGAATATGTAACTGCACGAGTAGAAATTGATCCGTCCTCCCTCGTATCAGGATACATCAGCCCTCCGCCGAACTCTTCCAGGTCTTCGATAGGCTCCTGCTTCTCCGTAAAGGTGGCCAGACCGTATACTTTGGAGACCTGGGAAAGAATGCCTCCACTCTTATCACGTACTTCCAAACTCATGGAGGCCGTCAATGTCTGCCTGACGAGAATCCGTATGTCCATCTCCCATGAATTGTTGCTCATGCTGACCCCAGTGCAGTGCGGAGTATATGCTTGATGTCATCGGTGCTGGAGCCACTGCGACAAGTGAATTGGACTGGCATGACATCTGGAAGCACTCCAAGGAAGCGGAAGAGGTGCAGAAGGAACTGGAAGAGATTCACGCCGAGGGCAGGAAACGACCTGCAGTGCAGGCGGAGCTTCGTTCCCAATTTTCAACGTCCTGGATACACCAGATGCTGCAGCTTACCCGGCGTGACCTTCAAACACATTGGCGCAGTCCCACGTATATCATGGCGAAGGTGCTCCTCAACATCGTCGCAGGTCTCTTCATAGGCTTCACTTTCTTCAAATCCAAGAACACTCTACAAGGCACGCAAGATAAGCTCTTCGTGAGTCTTGGTCTCGGTTGTGCCTCATTTACGTTCCTCTGACTGCTTTCTAGGCCGTGTATATGTCCCTCGTCATGCCAGTTGCACTTTCGCAGCAGCTGCAGGTACCATTCATACACATGCGGAATATTTACGAAGTGCGCGAGCGCCCTAGCCGCATGTATAGCTGGTCGGCTCTCTTGACCTCTCAGATCCTGGCCGAGATTCCGTGGAATATCATCGGATCCTCCCTTTTCTTCCTCTGCTGGTATTGGACTGTGGGGTTCCCCAGCGACAGAGCTGGGTACACCTATCTGATGCTGGGGGTTGTCTTCCCGCTCTATTACACCACCATCGGCCAGGCTGTCGCAGCCATGTCTGCCAATACACAGATAGCCGCTCTTATTTTCGGGTTCCTGTTCTCATTTGTTCTTATTTTGTGAGTACATTCCTGGTGTCTTCCGGATTCGGACTCATCGTGCCATGATAGCAATGGTGTCCTGCAACCATATCGTCAACTGGGATGGTGGAGGTGGATGTACCGCCTTTCGCCATTCACATACCTTATTGAGGGTCTTTTGGGACAAGGTCAGGCATCTACTTGACTTCTGTTAGACTAGACACTAACGTGCGGAATCACGACAGCGCTGGGAGAAACCTCTATCGCTTGCAGTGACGTGGAATACGTGACCTTGACGCCCCCCTCCGGTCTTACATGCGGGGACTACATGCGTCCCTTCATATCTTACGCCGGCGGATATCTTGTGGATGCGAACGCCACCAGCAATTGTCAATTCTGCTCGTCCCGCACAGCTGACCAATTACTGGGCAATTTCTTCAACATCGAGTATGCTCATCGATGGAGGAATTTCGGCTTGCTCCTCGCGTACATTGCTTTCAACGTGAGTGCTCTCCATGATCCGAGAGGCAGCGCTGGCTAATGATTGGCTTCCTTCGCTAGACTGCTGCTATATACTTCTTCACCTACATATTCCGTATACGCTCCGGGAATGTCTTGGGTGTTCTTCGAACACGTCTTTCCAAGGCCTCATCGAGCTAATTCTCCATAATATCCATCGCTCCTTCTGTCATAGAGAACATAGAGAACATACAGTATAGAGGTAGAATGCAAGTAGAATTTACGTAATGTTTCTTTAGACGATAGTAGATACTCGCATAGTTTTCAGTATATAGCAACTTCAAGGAGCGCCGCGAACTTTGAAGCCTCTAGACCCTTTTCTTCGCTATTGCGCATACCTGAATCCCTGCTCGAGATATATCTGTGAATACTTCCATTATACCACGATTGACTGTCGCACTCGAGTCCTTCTATGCATCATATTGTCATATTCTAAGCGCACAGCCGGTACCCATTCGCAGAGGTAGTGGTGTTCCCAATAAGGCACATGTCAGGAATTCCACGTCCGCCTCACGTTCCGCGTACGCGTCTTCACGCCACATCGCTACCTGTGCTTTATCTAGTGTCCTCCGTCACGTCTAACTCACTCAACATGGACGTGGAAATGCTGGATGCGACCGAACAAGCCCCCAGTTCCTCGAAAGCGAAGAAGGCGCCGACACCCATCGTCCCTGTCGATGAGAACCATCCGTTTGACCTCGAAACCTATATTGCCAGTTACGAAGGCGTGTATCTTCCGTTGCAGCGCAACCGCCCGTCAACTAAGTATTCGGGATACCACCTGCAGGCCGTGTAGTGGTAGACCGGCTGGTCCATATCATTACCCTTGCACCATCGATAGCGCCCCAGGCTTTGCAGCTTGCTGTGCGCCACATACAGACCCTACGAGACCCAACGTTGTATCCAGTTGCAGTGGCTGCATATGATGTCGGTTATCTCTTGATACTACTTTCCGGACTAACTCAAATGTTATTGAAGCAAGCAGCATCCCTCTCCCCTGGCCAGCTGCCCAGCGCGAGCGAGGTTGCTACTATCAACCAGAAATGGGTCGACGAGACAAGCGCGAAGAACCAGAGCGAACGAATGAAGCTGGAGGTGGAGCTGAAGACGTACACGAACAACATGATCAAGGAGAGCATCCGAGTGAGTGGCCGGCTACTTTCTGTATCCCTGTGCCTGTATCAAATCCCAGCCAGATGGCCCACCGTGACTTGGGCGAGTTCTACAGGAGTGTAGGCGAGTATGGTACTGCCCTTCGGCATTTCACCAAATCGCGCGAGTTCTGCACGACAAACCAGCACATCTTAGAGATGTGTTTGTCTGTTCTGGAGGTGAGCGTATGACCGCTTACTATAGCAAACGGCTTTTTATCTGACTGCGACGAAGCTCCTTATCGAACAACGCAACTACTCTCATGTTCCTACATACATCTTCAAAGCAGAGGCAGCCTTAGATCAAGCTGCGGCCGGCGGGGAGAATCCCAAAGGAGCAGTCGGTACGAAGTCAAAAGCAACGGCCGAGCGAGAGAAATACCAGACGAAGCTCGACTTTGCGCTTGCGTTGAGCCAGCTGGGGCAGGGGATGTACGAAAAGGCTGCACACACTTTCTTGAAGCTTGGTCTGCCAGGCAAATTGGGTGATTGGTCGGGCAAGCTCGTGGCGTCGGGCGATATTGCTGTTTACGGGACCCTTTGCGCCCTTGCAAGCATGTCCCGCAGCGCTATCAAGTCGCGCGTACTCGAGAACGAAACGTTTTCGGTGTATATTGAGCAGGAGCCGTACGTGAGGGATATCGTGGATGCATACATGAGCAACCGCTTCAAGGCCGTGCTCGACTTGCTTGAGAAATATTCAGTGAGCACAATTTTTGTATAGCCCGTATGTGCTTGTCGTGCTAATCCTGGTGTTGCCGCCAGACTCGTCACTATCTAGACCTATACCTCTCTTCACATGTACACGACTTAACGAACCTCATCCGCAACCGCGCGATCGTGTTGTACTTCCAGCCCTTCTCATCGATCAAGCTGGAGCGGATGAGCTCCGTTTTCGGGTGGACGGTGGAAGAGGTGGAGAGGCAGGTCGTGGCGCTCATACAGAGTGGGGATATCCAAGCTCGGGTGGACTCTCAGCACAAGGTGAGGTTCTGTTAATGGACTTGTGCTGGGGCGCGAGTGAGCTGATCTATTCGGTTTGCAGATCTTGAAGGCGAAGCAGGTGGATCCGAGAGCGCAGCTATACGCCAAGGCGCTCAAGGCGGGTAGCGAGATGCAGAGTGCCAACCGAAAGTTGCTCCTACGCATGCGACTGTGAGTACTTGGTTCTGTCTAGGACTACGCAATTGCTGAATGATGCCCCCTTCCAGTCAGCAAGCGGACCTGATCGTGAAACAGCCCAAGAATCAAAAGCAGGATTCCGCGGCCATGGCTTCTGCGTCGCAGATGTCGGATTATATTCAGATCGGCGACTGAGCGGTACCAATTGGAAGGGTGTAATTGTATCATTGAGTTCTTCAATCATTGATATACCGGATAGGCCTTTCATTGAATTCTATATAATGAACGGAGAGAGCTCGACACCACAGGGCACTTGGCACAGTGGTAGCGCGCACGCTTCGCATGCGTGAGGTCGTGGGTTCGACTCCCACAGTGTCCATATATAGCTGGTCATGGGCTTTTTTTGAACAATGTCACCGATAAACCTTACAGTAATTGCTATCTGTTATGGCATGACACGACCAGTACTATGTAGTGCGCCCGCCTAAGTACTTGAGGGTCTGGCGGTTACGCGGTGTTGTATGCACTCTGCATATCATAGGTGTAGCTGATACAGGTGAAAACTCATGTAGGCGTGCATACTATGGCATGGAATATGTAGGTAAAAGCAAAGCGACGGAGACCCCAACGAACTACCCCTCCCACATTTACTCGACGACCACCGTTTGAAGGCCCTACATGAACATTATAACCAAGGCACGGAGAACGACATGTCAAGCACATACCTTGAATGATGCTACTGGGACATGGCTGGCGTATGTGTAAAGCTTCTCCTTCGCGTTCTCGTCGTCATTCCGTTTCCCTATACGTCCCAAACCGTCAGCACACTTCCATAGCACCGCTCCTCCCGACTTTATTTCCTCCTCCGCCCAAGCCATCCAAGAGAGAGAGACCACTCACGCTCGAGCTTCACCCGGATCCGATGCGGCACGTTCTTAATCCCCTGCTCCCACAGCGCCTGGTTGAGCTTGGGGTCGATGCGGACGTCGGACGTGCCCATCGTCTTTTGCGCGAACTCAATAACGGACTTGACGGCGCGCGGCGCCCGCTTTTTGAAGCCCATGCCGAAGACGCGCTTGTGCAGGTGGATGGTGTACTCCCGGGTCACGACATCCTGGAGGGCGGAGCGAGTCTTGCCGCCGGTCTATGCAGTTACGAGATGCGTTCAGCCATCGCGGACATACGTCCCGAGAGAAGGGGAAACGCGCACCTTTTTCTTCTGGGTGTTTCGGGGGGCCTGCGCGGGCGAAACGGTCAGTATGCTGCTCGCGCTGTCGGCAGCGGCGGCGACGTACCATGTCTTGAGGATGTCGGGGTCGGTGAGATCAATGAAAGTGTCCGGTGCGCCTGCAGCCACCCAATGCCAAAGCGGGACAAACAAGATAGAGTTTGCCAGGCTTATTGGAACTGTACAGACGTGCGGCAGTTGCCGACACTCCGTCCCAATATGGCCGCTGTGGCGGCTGCCGTATGTCGGGATTTCGGGAATTTAGAGGCATTTAGCAAGTATCAAGCACCCGCATAGTATCTCTGTGTAGTTTATAAACCCCTCCTCCACTGTGAGTATAGCAATCGCTAGATGTACGCCCAGTTCACTCGTCTGACTGAAGCCTGGGAAACGCCGGTAGTCCTGCCCAGTTTACCCAGCCACAATTCCCACCTTGCTCCAAGACGGAATACTCACTTGGTATCGGCGCCGGCCTCGACAAACCTCAAGAACAAGGTGCGTACGCTCGGCCGTTCGACAGTGGCGACGATGCTGACGGTCTGTGTGATTCTTACAGGTCTCTCCCTTAATGTGAGTTTTCCGAGTTCTGTTTACTGGGTGCTTTTGGAGGCGAGGCGGATCGTGGCGGAGGGAAGCAATACAAGACCGCTGCTATGCTCGTGGAACGTTGGGAGACTCAGAAGCAGTCTTCGCGCTGTGTGGGACGGTATTCACATGAGAACTTTGGCTGATCGCTGTTCTGTCTATGCAGTCGCAATGGCCCAACGAGTGACCCTCCGCAAGCGCACTCCCTACAACACCACCTCCAACCGCCGACGCGTGGTCAAGACCCCCGGTGGCAAGCTCGTCTACCACCACATCGGCAAGCTCGCGTCCGCGCCCAAGTGCGGTGACTGCGGGGTTGCTCTGCCCGGTGTACGTCCACAGAACATCCCAGGCGATTGATCGAAGCTGACGCGATGTTGCGCCTAGATCCCCGCCCTCCGACCCCGCCAGTACGCTACTATTTCCAAGCGTCAAAAGACTGTCAACCGGGCATACGGCGGCTCAAGATGCGGTGACTGCGTCAAGCAGCGGTACGCATGCCTTTCCCTTCCCCTCACCGTCCCATCCTCATCTTACCCGCCTGAACTCCAGCATTCTGCGCGCGTTCTTGGTCGAGGAGGCCAAGATCGTCAAGCGGGTGATCAAGACGCAGCAGCAGGCCGCCAAGAGGAAGTAAACGCCCACCCGCCTCTGCTTCCTGTCCAGTCCCGGTGTGGGATACGCTTTCGGGCTCGTTTCGTCATTGCTATCATTACATATCACGTTCCGTTATGGCGACTACTATGCGACCATGTATTCTGAGGCAAAAATGCGACTGATGAGGTCGGTCTTCATGCTCCGTTTGCCTGCGCGCGTCCGGGTCGGTGCAAGCTTGTGTGCCCTTTGACTGGAATGCGAAGAAACGCGGCGTTGGTGCATTCCGTCGGCTCTTAGACTCTGAGTTTCTCCTCGGTATGTGTTGGACGCGGTGATATCACGGCGCTTCGTCCATGGATTGTGGGATACGATTGTATTGAAGCCCTTGATCATCTCTGTTCCCTCTCCCCAGGTCGGCTGCGCCCACATACGTCCATGCTACTCACTCCAGGGTGCAACAGTATCATGATATGATGTGCATGATGTTCAAGTTCTGCTGAAGATATCGATGTCTTGTTCATCATAGCTATGATTTACACCGTCTTGCCTGCTGCAGAGTTGAACCTTCGTGTCGGAACACTGCTGTTGTACAGCCTCTGCAGATGGATGTTCCGTGGTTACATGTACAGTTGAAGCTCTCTGCGGCGTCGGCTTATACATGGACTGAAAGACGCCGGTATTTATTGTACTTGCAGTGCTGTTTGACATCACTTGTCAACATTGATATTCGATGTCGATCCTGACGTATGAAGGGCGCTCATCGAAGCTGCGCCTCACGGCTACCAAACAGCAAGCAAGGCAATGCATCCCAAACCTGAATACTAATATGTACTAAACAAGAGTGCGAATAAAATAAATTTACACTTCGTGCAGCAAGGGCGCGGCAGGAGAGCGGAACGGAACCAGCCAACGTCCCCCAATCCCCTACGAGAGAGAGAAACCGCTCGATGCTCTCGTTACAGAGCGAGGGCAGCGAGACCGACGGCGGCGAGGCCGGCGACCATGTTGGCACCGTTCGCGCGGGCACCGTTGGCTGACGTTTGCGAAGGGCTGTGAACCAGATCAGTCTATACCTGACAAGTCGGAATGCAAAGCACGTACGCAGCCGAGCTCGTCGAGGAGCCCGAAGCAGAGCCCGTGCTGGACGGGGAGGTAGCGCTGCCCGAGGGCGCGGTCGCGGACGCCGACGATGCCGTCAGGGTGACGCCCTGTTCGAGAATTGAATCAGACAGCCCCCCGGAGATCGCGGAGGACGCCCACAACTCACAACGGCGGCGCACAGCTGTTGCGCGGCGGACTCGGCGGCGGCGAGGTCGCTGCCCTGGCAGGTCGACTCGATGCACGACGTGGTGCTGCTGATGAACGCCTGGCTCTTGCACAGGCAGGTGTCGTCCGTGCCGCAGTTGCCCGTGTCGGCGTTGGCGAGGCAGGTCTGTGCGCACGCTGCGAGAAGCGTCAGGTGTCTGCTCAGAGGCTACGGTGCACGGGGTACCCACTGGGCAGCGACTGGCGGCGGAAGACGGAGACGTGCGAGGCGGACACGGCCGTGAGGGCAGAGAGGGCGACAAAGGCGAGCGTGAAGCGCATGGTGGCGATAACTTAGGGTATCGAGGTGTAGACTCTGCAGCGGCCTGCAAGGCGAAGAGGAAAGGACAGTGCAGGGAGAGTACTCGCAAGAGTTGGGTGTACCAGAACGGGGGCGGGTCGCTTTATAGTCCTGTGACAATGGGAAGCTGGTCCACGCTCGTTATAGTACTCCAGTTCTGATGAACCATGATCAATAGAACGCGTTACAATCTCGCGCGTGCGTAAGAATGGGAAGCCCTAGGCTCCTTGCGTGAGAGCAGCTGCCCCTGGCCGACATATGACTGCTGCTAATTCCGTTGGCAACATCGCGTGTTTCCAGGAGGGCGTCTTGTATTTCCTCGGGCGTTTGGCGGCCTGGATGGTACGCTGCACGGGGCCGAGCGCGTTGCGTCGCACAAAGACTGAAAGGGAGCGCCTTTGTGGGCAGGAGGCGTGCGTGCGCAATGCCCGGGACAGTTCAAGGCGAACAATCGTTTGTTCCGGAAATGGAAGTCAAAAGGCACCGTCTCGAATCGCGGTGTCCGATGCCATTCTCGGACAAATTCCACAGTGTAATACACAAGACAAATGCGCACCTCGACGGCATTGAGGGTGTAAGATTGGCTGACTGGACTATGGGAACTGCTATTGGGTGATTCCGAATCGGTTGATTTCGACACTTAAGTACTTCTGGAGCTGATATTGCTCAAGGCCATCCAACAGATGGGGCTGTGCGCAGCCGCCAACTCCTACTGAATGCCCCGGGACGTTGTCGATGCCGCAGACATCAGTCCTTACAACTGTTTGAAAGGTGCGGCTACCTCCTTGCGATTTGCAGCGGAGGGGCGGCTACCCAGGCCCAGTCTAACGGCCTAGAGAATTGGTGAGGCAACACCCTGGTGAGCCGTTGACCTGTCTATGTGTATAACCGGTAACACTACCTAAGAACACGGCGAATCAAGGAGCTATCCTTGCCGCGGCGTAGTGCGCTAGGTGACCAGGTCTGCTCTAGGAATGCAGTATTGATAGTTTGGGGGTGTCCTTCACCTAGCGACTCAGGACAGATCGAATTGAAGACAATGTCCTCATAAGTATCGCCGTTGCGACTGCAGCGCAGAAGAGGCGAACAGATTGGCACATCCTCCGGAAATACCGTTTCTAGTAAAGGGATTTCTATAACGGGTAACGCTTGACAGAGGGCTCGGGAAGGAGCATCAAGTATCACTGCCCACCAACTGCCCACCTTCCGAGGACCATAGACCCTGACCGAGGAGCGTCAAATATATACTAATAGCTCAATTACACGTAAACCCATATCATAACTGTCTATAGCCAAAGTCCCGCGACAGAACAAGTAACTAGTAAAGTCTCATTTCGCGATGGTGCTTAACCGACACGGCCTCCGATCTCGTCGAGCGATTCGTCCTGCGCTCCCATATGGGATCTACATCAGGTCCATCCAAGTCCCCCGCGCCGTCCCATCCCCAGCACCACACTGTCGCGAGAATCTCGTCAATACCATCTCGCTACCCGCCGCTGAGACTGCTGACTCACCGTATTCGGGCCCCGGCACGAAGTCGACGGGCTCGCCTTCTTCCTCAACGAACAGTCGGTCGTGCGGTCCGAACCACGAGCGATCTTGCGGGTCCGTACGCGGATCGTCAGGTAAGCCACCAAGGCGCACGTAGCCGCGAATGGCGGTCAAATTTCTGCGCGGCGGGTGGATGATGTCAAACACTTTCTGCATAGCAACAATATTATGAGTCAACAAGCGCGACGATGCGAGGGAGACTTACACTGTCATATGCCAACTTCACTCTTGGGACCATCAGAATTCGCCCGTAGCCCGCGTCCCAGTAATCGTTGCAGATCAGACTACATTCACTAGCTGAGCACTCCCCTTCCGTTATCCGCGCCATCCTAAACTTCACGTGTGGAGGCGAGTAGAACGGGGCGGGGTCCAGGATCGCGATACCGTTCCAGCACGACTGTACTTGAATGGGCAGGTGTCGCTGGAAGCGGTCCGAAGATTCCGGGTGGTGGAACACAGACTCAAACGGGGCGTTCTCGAGAGCGGTGCCGTTGATATCCCGCGCGACCCAATTGTCGTAGAACACCGGTGCTCCCTACGCAGATCCGTCAGCCTAAGCCTACCCCCAGAGACAGGCGGTCTTACAATCTCGTCATGGTACATATAATCAGCAGCGCACGTGATGCCCGCATTATTCCGCCTGCTCTGCCAGATAAGCTCGAGGATGTCGTCCAAACAAGGCAGGATGTCGTTCATGAATATGATACTGTCGAACACCTCGTTGTGCGCGTCGCGCAGCTCGTACAGCGGCCCAAACGCCGCGTTCCGCACCTCCGCGAGGTACTCGATCCGGTGGTTGAACGCGCCGCGCGTACGCATCGACGTGCGGATCGTCACGCGCATCCCGACGCTCCGCGTGAGCGCGTCGAAGATGCGCAGCAGCGCCTTCGTCTGGTCCGTCGACCCGTTCTCGTAGATCGACACGTACACGTTGTGGTACCCCAGCACGGCCGCGACGCGGAAGAGCGTCGCGAACAGGTCCGGGATGATGTCGAACGAGTTGTAGAGGTTGATGGCGAAGAAGTATTTGTGCGTGTCCCCGGAGAGGTCGCGCCGCACGTTTTGGATGTTCAGCGGCATCGTGTCTTCTTGTAACGGGGAGAATCCGAGGCCGCCGAGCCACGAGGAGCGCGAGGGCGCGTCGTATCCGATCAGAGGAGAGTACCGGTCCCGGGCTTGTTGGACGTAGAGTGGCTGGGAGTGTCGTGTGCATTCTTTAGTGTAGCGGGGAGAGAGGGATGTGAGGAGGTCGAGGACTCGAGCTCTTTGCTCGATACTGGGTAGGGCGATCGAGTGGCGCGTTGTGCGGGATTGCTGGGAAGGTCCGGCGGTACCTCGCCACGTCGGTGGTGCGGACTACAATGAACAGCGTCAGCACCGAAGGAAAGATGGTATCGTCTACATCCGCAGGAACATAATCATCGCAACGTCCTCAACCATACTTTGCGCATGACAGCCGCCATAACACTCTTGCGCGGTCGCTGGGCCTGCCTTTGTCCGCCCTCCTCGTCCAACGATCCACTCTACGAGTGCCCACCTTAGGCCCAATCACTCGATACCTGCTGGGCTCGACTTCCCCAGCTCCGCCGCAACTCTCCTTACCGATGCCAGAGATTGAGAATCATCAAGGAAGACTCACGTTCCACGAGAGAGACCGAGGCAGGAATATACCACATAGAAGTCCTATGAGGATGGCCAACGGTGTCGGTATTCGTTTTATCGAGTCCAATATTGATGCATTATTGCGCGCCTGACTGGCCTTCGGCGAGTGCATCATGCGGGACGTTTGCTCCTCAGGCGCGTCGAAGTCAAAGGGGAGGTTCGAGGGTCAGATTCCGAGAGGCGAGTTCACCAAGCCTTTTCCACAGCAGCTACGAGCCGGTCATGCAAGTCAACCAGCTTGCGCTCGTCGTCGCCGTCGTAAATGCAAGCTGCAAGCAGTAGGATCGTTCAGCGTTCGGTAATAGGCATTTTCGGCTAAAGCGAGAGCAAAAGGGGTAATCTCGCCAAGTTCCCACCGCTGTATACGCGCGCCACAACCTAAGTCCAACTCTTCTCGCTCGCCAGCGACGTAGCAGCGGTACCGACTTACGGTTTCGACTTGCGGCTTTACTTTTTCGTTTCTGGCGGCGTTGATTTATGCAGCGACGCCCTGGAGGGAAGCTGCAGGCATTCATCAAACCGCCCGTTGAGCGTCCTCTGACGGGCATGGCTTCCGACTCTGAAAAGGGCTCGCGGCTGAGCAGGAAGAGCTTCGGCGTGACGAACCGCATCTGGCTGATTGTATCCTTATTCCTGTTTATAATCCTATTCACTCGTTTAATCCAACACGCCGACCCCGACACCGCGTCCAGAGTCGATTTTTCGCAGCTCAGGCCGAAGAACTACCTCAACGGCTCGGAGGCACAGACACCGTTCGAGTTCTGTCCGACATATGGACCTGGGGATGCTTTATCTGCGAAGTATGGAGCGGTTACATTGGCGAAGACGCGCCTGCATCTTGGGTCGGGCGCTCGGATACAGCGTATCGTTCGGAGAGCCATGACCGGCCAGCCCATGACTGTTAGTGTGATTGGAGGATCCGGTGAGCGTCTGGTTACCTGCGATTACTACATAGGACATCCTAGTCCTCGCATTTTTCTGGCCCACTCGTCGAGCGAGCATCTAGCTATGGGTGGCGGCGAAGCAAATCCGGCACGATAACTGGTTGCTCGCTGGCCGTGCGTGTCAGCGCAACCGCGCACCAAGGTCGCACATAGACTGACATATCGCGCGTCCAGTCTCAGCATGCCATGGAGCAGGCGATGATCCACTTGCACCGCGCTGCTACCCATCCCGCTTCTTCCAATGGTGGAACAGCATCTTCCCCCACCCCGCCTCCGAACTCACCAACGGTGCTATGCGGAGGACGAACTCCGACTACTTCGGTTACTGCAACGGACACCACATCCCCGACAACGTTGACCTTATCATCATCGAGCTCGATGTCGACGATGCTGTGTGAGTGTCCCATGTCCCCTAGATTCAAGGTGAAGTTGTTCTGACGACCCGGTAGCACCGAGCAATCGTTTGAGAATTTTGAGCTGCTCGTCCGGTCAATTCTCATGAGGCCGGACCAGCCTGGGATCATCATTCTCGGCCACTTCAGCCCGCAAACGCACCAGACTTATGCTTTTTCTGGCCCAGACCATTGGCATAACGTTGTCGCTCAATTCTACGACGTACCACACATCAGGTCCGTCGTCCGGTGCCGCATGAACAGAAACGATTGCATCTAACTCGTTAACATTCACAGCACTAAACCCATACTATACCCAGATTATATCGCCGACCCCACGTCTATTCAGAAGTACTATGCAGACCCTGTTCTCGCGAACCCAAGCGGGCACGAGCTTCTCGCGGATGTCCTCATTGCATACCTGCAGACCCAAATCTGCAGTGCATGGAACGCAGGCACTGGTCGCTCGATCGACATCCTACCTGTCCTCGCAGGGGATGCGCCAAAGCAACCTACCGACGCCCGCGGGCTATTCGGCGGCATCGGCCAGCGCAAAGGGGCTGCAGCAGGCAGCGAGGATGTCTCCGACGGGAAGGTCGAGCTGGACCTGTCGAACGCCATATATTCGCAGATGCGTGTCCCACAGGCGCGGATCAACACCCGTACGAACGACGCGCACGCGTTCGAAGAGATCGCGCCATACTGTGTGTCCGCGAACGACCTGATCAACCCGCTGCCGCCCTCGCTGTTCTATGGCTCAGGGTGGTACGCGCACCACCCGCCAACGGGCTCGAACTCGCTGCAGACGTCGGCGCATTATTGGTACTCGACGCTGCCGACAAGCAAGATCCGGATTCCGGTCAAAGTGGGCGCTGGGGATATCGGAGTATATTATCTCAGGGAGTCGCGTTCGGAGGTTGGCCAGGAGGGCAGCGCGGTCGAATGCTGGGTAGATGACAACTACGGCGGCGCGCGGGAGATTCGTAATGCAGCGGATATCGGCGAAGCCACCCCTACGTGAGTTCCTGTCCTCCCGTCATTGTGAGTTGCCGCTAACTGGGCGCTGTCTGTTCTAGACTGGAAATCATTGACCACTTCGTCACTCGTGGCTCGCATTACGTCGAATGCCGGTTAATGGGAGAGGAGGGTAGGAGCGTTCCTGCGTTCAAAATTATGGGCATATTCTCCACATGATGTATCTTGTGCATATTATTTTCCTTGGTTCTCAAGCGTAGCAAAGTATGGCGCTGGACGATAGCGCATCTGTATAGTATGTCTATATGTCTGGATAGATTGGACAGTAATTCATGATCATGGGGTTGCTGTGGGCATCCTGTTGAATCCACACATTACAGCAATCGGCGAAACGATAGAGAAGCTTGGTATTTTCTGCACTCAGCAGCCGTTCCGCGGCTTACTTATTAGAGTAGGGTATCACCAATTTTGCTCCGCTAATGCTGTGTCCTGATCAACAAGAGTGGTGAGTCGTGGTGCACTGTGGCCCCGAGTGGGGTATAATTACCTTTCCGGGCTCGGCTGCCTGCGCGAAGAATTCTGAAAGTTCTCTATCGTTTCGCCGATTGCTGTAAGCTCTTTGTTAAGTATTGCCCGTTATAGAAGTTGTCTTACCGAAAGTGGTATGTTCGACGGCATATGTCACCTCTTTTGGGATCTAGTCATATCGGAAATATACTTAAGGGACAGCTATCTTGTCCGGGACCTCCGTTCCCTCTTTTCCCTTCTCTACTCTACTTATGCGTGCGGACTGTGGGCTGGCCGCGAACTGCTGCTGAGCGTCCCCCTTCCTGGACCGTCACAATGAGAAGTAACTATAATACGAGCATTGCCATATAATAATGTTTCTACTCTAAAAAGACTCGATAATACTTTCTACGGCTGACAGTGCTGAACGCTCACCGGTATCTCTGCGCTATCTTCCCTGGGAAGCAGATAGCAAGGATATCACCTTCATTTCAATGTGTTCTATGTTCTTCCATAGTAACATCATTAACATTGACAGATGGGGACTCACAGGTGACTGATCTGAATCTGCATCAGTATTCGAGCCATTTAGAGGGGGGATTCCACCCTCCGCTATTAAAGACTTCACCAGGGAGTCAGATGGCCGTTCCATCTGGAGTGTGTCGTTGTTGTCCAGAGTCGCCTTTTGCTCAGTATACGCTCGTTCCAGTGAAGCTCGAGCAACATCCTGAGAGGTACGTTGCCCCTGTGGCAATTGGTAGTGGCGTAACTCGTCCTCGGCCGGATCGGGGATTGCGCGAACAATCCGTGGGAACTTGGACGCGCATTGCCCTTTGTTGCTGCGCCGCCCGCAAGTACCGCTTCAAATTCCACCAGCAGTGCTCAGTGCAGGACACGACCATCTTAGCCTCTACGACTCTTCAGCTTCATTTCAAACGACTTTCTCGTTTATTCGCTCTAGGTGCTTGGATATAACTGTATTCTAGCTTGACACGAACATGGACACCACACGACCTCCTCCGCCTCGAGGCGAGTATACTGTGCATCCCGGGTGGCATTCCAAGTCTAATGTTAGCCGTGCAGGAAACCCTCCGCCTTATGCGTTTGTGAACCGCGTTTACCGGTCTAGCCTGAGGCCGGTGGTTATTGTCAGTAAGTATAGAATCCCTTGGATCAGAGATGGTTAGGGTGTAACGACTTATGGTGCAGTCGGCTTGTTATCGGGGATATGGACTCTTGTACAGTACGTATTCCACTTCCTAAGCTCTTAATATGCACTTACCCCGTCCTTTAGAGCGGTAGGTCTGTTCTAGGAGCTCTCAGTTAGCATTTACCCACAGGATCGCGCAGGTCAGCTTGTTCCGGGAGGTCAATGTCGACAAAGGTCGTAAGTACAGACGCATTCGCAAATTCGGGGGTTTGTGTCTTAGGCTGCCATTTCAGAGGGATTCCCAAAGCTCGGTGTATTCGCCATTGCACTCGGAGCGCTGTACCTTGTGGTAGCTTTAATTGAATTCTTCGGCGTCGGCGCAGCTGCTTTGGTAGGTCCTTTGTAGCTTTTCGCGTACAGCTGTCTTAACCATGAACACAGCAAAAAGCAGCGCTTGTCCGTATATACTCTTGGCTCTCTGTTGCCAGTGCACTCATCATAGTGGCCGGTGGCTTCCTACTCGTCATTGTGCACTTTGTCTTCAAGGTGTGCCTCCTGTCTATTTAGGTCGAGGATATGCCGCTCACTTCCGCACCAATAGAATGATATCATCACGGAATGCGTGAATTTATCCAAGGGCGATGAAGTGATAATCGTAAGCCCCATGGATATATCAAGCTGCTCGGCGCTGACGTTATGAATAAGCGAAATGGCATATGGGGTCCGTTTAGCAAGACCCAGCTTAGCGAGCAGGACGCCCAGAAATGTGAGTACGCGTCGCATCCACAATGGTGTTCCCGCTCATCCATGGTCTGCAGTCTGCAACAACGCTTGGTCACACGACTCTTGGGGCGATATCATCGCGCTAATAATCGAGATTGGTAGGTGTCGATACATTTCCCACTCGCGACAATGCTGAACGGACTGTCCTGCGCAATAGTCCTCGCGGCACTATTCTGCAGCGTTGCCTTCGCCTTCTACCGCCAGCTAATCGACCCGACGAGCCCCGCCAACACCTCGCGCGCCCCGTCCAACCAGTACCGCGCCGCCGGCGCTGGCTACCCGCAGCACTATAACCCGCCGTACAACGGTTCTATGCCGGACTTGGCATACAACGCACCGTACGGACAGTATGCGCCGCCCCCTGGCCCACCGCCGAATGCGCCGCCATATGACACGCACGGCCCGCCGGGGTATGGCGTCGGCATGGGCGATAGCAAGGTCGAGCTGGGCCCCGAGAAGGACGTGAAGGACGATCCGTTCGCGGACTTTGATGGGCCGAGTTTGAGCACGAGACGGACGGGCAGTCCCGAGGGAGAGCGGGACGTGACTAGCCGTCCCAGGCCCGGGGAGAGGGAGACGTTCAATGTTTAGATGATGCTCGAAATGAGCTTGGGCGGTAGAATCCGGACTTGGTTGTAGGCGTTTCGCTATCATACGCACATGGACTGGTACTTGATATTCTAGTAGTCGACTACGTTTGGACTACGTAGCATACTTGTTCTCAGCGAGAATACACTTGTATTTGTATGCTCTACAGCCGCGACGCGTTCGATCGCCGCGCGCGCGCTTCTCATTTGCCACGCTTCTCCTTTGCCACACTCGTCTCCTTCGCCACAAAATGCCGTCACGCAAGGCGAAGACAGTGAAGGCACCCACTGCTCAGGCTAAACCTGCTGCAGAACCCGCTCCTTTCATCAGCGATCCTGACACACTTTCATTTCCATTCGCAGCTTATACAGGCCTAGTGGGCATACACACATCGCTGCTCGCCTTCACCGCTCTCTATCTACCACGTTCCAGCTTGTACTTCCCTCAATCGCTTTATAATGCCTACTACCAAGTCCCCGATTACGTCCTTGGCCTACCAAAGAGCGACGTGGCCGGCACGTCGGTGCTGGCGGTGCTGACTGCGAGCCCGGTGCAGACGCTGGCGTGGACCCTCGGCGGGGTCGCGCTGCTGCAGGCATGGTGGGGCGGGTATGTCCGCCAGTGGGCGCTCAGGAGTAGGGAGGAGGGCTCGCAGGGTGAGAGGAAGGCGCAAAGGCAGGAGTTGGAGAAGGATAAGGTTGCCGTGAGTGTTTCCTGACGGCTGGCATTCGTGGGTGTTCGGTATTCACAGGATATTTGTAGGCGCTGAACCAGGCTTTCGTGACTACGGCGATTACTTCGGTGGTATTCTTTGCTGTTATTGTGTTGTTTGGGGCGCCATTGGCCAGGTGTGTACCCTGTAGCCGACGGTTTACCGGGTGCTGAATTCTGTATTTACAGCCATCTCCCGCATACATACCTCCTGAGCCTCCTGCTCTCCTTCCTCGCCGTGTTTCCCGCTGCGTATACCCTAGGTATCCCTCTAGCACTCAGGTGGCCGACTTTCTCTTCGTGGCCGGAGCTCGACGAATCCCAATCAACCTTCGTGACCAGGATTCACTGGGTCCGTCTATTTGCCGAGCTATCGTAAGTACCCGTTATCTCTACGTCCTTGGTCTACCGACTCCTCGGTTGTAGCCCGCGTTCGCCGGTCGAACGGGCACTGGTGTACCCAGCGGCAGGGACTGCTCTGGGCTGCTGGCTCGGTGCGATCCCCCTGGCGCTGGACTGGGATCGCAGTTGGCAGGCGTGGCCGCTGCCCCCGACATACGGCGCGCTGTTGGGGTACGTCCTTGGGTCGTTTGTTGCTATGGCTGCCAGCGCGGTCAAGTACTTTGCTGAGATGAACAGGCTGAATATTCGGCTTCGCGCTGAACGAGGCGTGAAGGAGGAGAGGAAGAAGAAGTAACCGAGTCACCCTATAATAAGGATTGTATAATGCTTTGCATTAATCTCTTGGAGACATTGGGCTCGTCTTGGACATGCTTCCTTGTGCTGTCATCTTGAACGTCACGAGCAGGGATGCCCTAGCCCAGTCTATTGTCTACACATCTACACCCTCTATACCCGTTTGTCTAATCATCTACAGAGTTCACATCTATACCTGCGCGATCTATGCAAGGACGCGCAAGTCTCCGATAGAGCTTGTGACATAGTCGGGGACAATGGTGGATGCATTCGGGCCGGTGATGTCCTCGACGTGAGTGATACCTTCGAGAAAGAGAACTATAAAGGTACGTCGGAGGGACCAAAGGGAGCGGACAAACCTGTGAGTACCAACAGGGTCGAGACCCCGCCAGCCTGGCCGAAGAGGATATCCGTGTTGAGGCGGTCGCCGACCATGAGCGTCCGCTCGGGATCAAAATTGTGTCTGACGCAAAGCGGCACTCAGTCTTCAGCGTACAAATCACCTGCCACGCCGAACTTACTTGGCCTTAATACAGTCCAGCATCGTCTTCGCCGGTTTCCCGATGCTCAGTGGCTCTCTCCCACTTGCCGTCTTCAGCGGCGCACTGATCGCGCCCGCGCCGGGCAGCAAGCCGCCCTCACTGGGGTACGTGCTGTCGTCGTTCGTGACGAGGAACGTAACCTGCGGCTTCTGAAGGTACTGGAACGCCTTGGAGAGCTTGGTGTAGTTGATGGCCGTGTCCAGACCGCACAGGACGACGTCGACGGCGGGGTCGGGGGTGAAGTTAGAGAGGGAGAACGGCTCGAGGGTGTAGTCCGCAGGGTCCTTTCGTCCCGAGGGGTTATCTTGAGTTAGCAGCGAGAGCGCGGAGGAAGGACACTGACGGTTCCCCCAACATACGAGATGCCTTCCGCTGTCAGTTCTTGCTCGAGCCCTTCCATACCTACGACGTAGACTTTCTTGTCTTTAGGCAGCTTCATCACCGAGGAGATGTACACCGCAGACGCATACGCCGATCCGAATATTTCGTCCTATGATTCATGATTACGGTTGGTGTATTGTGAACGGAAGCATAAGGACGAACGACGTGCGCTTCCACCCCCAACTTGTCGAACTTCTTCTTGTAACTCTGCCTCGACTTTGTCGCATTATTCGTTACGAACAGCACCGATTTCTCTATTCGCCTGCTTCAACATCACCCACTGAACTGGTAGCGATCGTACATACTGTGACTCCGCAGAATTTCCAGGACTTTCACCGCGCCATCGACAAGTCTGTCGCCATTCCACAATACTCCGTCGCAGTCGAACATCCATGTGTCATACTTGTCGAGAAGAGACTCGTAGTCTTCCTTGCTTGACAGCCGAGCGCTCATGATGGTCGAATACAACGAAATGCGACGCTCTGGCACGGCTTGGGCACGGCGCTCCTCGGGGAAACTGCAATCGCACGTCTTCGTCTTCGTCGTTACGCCCAATATAGCTCGCATTTGCACGACTGCGCAGGATGACTGCCATATCCCTCATAGTGCAAACGACACGGGAGAGTGATACTACCTCTATCTAGTCGGAAGCTAACTACATAGCGGCAGGCTTGTCCGCTTCGCCAAACGCTGCCACAACATCTAGGGGACAAAGTTCCATCTGTTCTTCGCCTTCTTGCGGGTTTGATTCTGCTGCCGACGCTACTTCTCTGGAGTTATTGGCGATCTGACAGGCCTCATCAGACAAGCATATGCTCGGTGAACGCCTGAACACCCCTGATTTATACGACTTCATATAATGGAATGATAGTCCATCGTTTCGGCGCTAGGACCAAGGATTCGCAGGGGGGTCGGAACCCCAGACTCCAGACTTCGCCTTCGCCCTTCCCGACGTCTACGCTTGACAGCGATGCACAGGCGAAGGCAATGGTCCTGATCAGTGTGTGGCGGCTGGATATCCGCCGACGCTCCTCATTCTTGTTTGTCTCTCCAAAATATTTAGGGCCATCATTCAAGCCGACTTCTTGAATGTCGTCGCCATCAGCGGCGTCGGACTGCGTGCGCACAGTGCAACAGCAAGCTAGTGACACTTTTCGCGGATACCAGCGACTATACTCTATTGAGAAGGTGAGATGCAAGCTACCATGTACTAGCCTTCGATGACCGGCATTCGACTTGATCGGTGACTTACTTCTGGCCAACAAGTAATTGGAAATAATGGCCTATGCTTGCATTGCATCGAAGGTCATCTCCGTCGAGACCATCCAGTTCCTGAGACTCACCCGGCGAGCGCCTGTATCAGAATGTGCTTCCTCCCAATATGTGCTGAAGGAGATAACCATATTGAATCGGGAACCGCATTCTACAACCGATGTGGAATGGTCCAAGTTATCCATAACGCTCTGACTAGTAGCTGCCGGCCGTTCCCCTTACTCTCGCCTACTTGACATCTCCGTTCACACCGGGAAGAATGAGCAGGGCGCATCGATGCATGACCCCATACCGCCCGTCGACGTCTGCAACGCTTTCTGGAATGATGGTCGAGTTATGACGTCTTGTCAGGTCGCTTTTTGAATCTGGCAGGAAGCCATCGGTTTTTTATGGATCGCAATCGCACAACTTTCCCGGCGGAAAGGGAAGAAGGTCGTGCGCGGCACCACTTGGACGGCCTTCCACTGACCCCTGTACATCTGATAACCCCTCCGTGCCTTCCACGGAGAACTGCTCGAAGATACGTATCATCTTTCCTCCACATGCCGCTGGAGGTGCCAGGTATTGAACCAACCAGTTCTGGCTCCCGTTTCCAGATTGAATATATAACCCCTAGATACGGTCATCCCTCGAGTCGCACCTGGAAGACTCGAACAGCGGCTAAAAGCCTACTAGCCAGCATTATTCGAGTGAAGATCATAATTAAACCTGCGGCTTCAGAGGTGCGTCCTCGAGCCCTATGTATGTGCAACATGAATCTTCCTCTTCTCTGCATGTCAGCTGCCTGTCACCGGAAGATCGTACGTCGTTTCAGCCACTTGCGCGGTCGTTCTCTATAAAAGGCACATATTCTTGGTTTTGATATTACAAAGACATAGAGATCGCTGTCGAGGCGGAGGAACACGGTGATTGCAGGCGGCCCCTCGGCCGGCAACCTAGGGGCCTACGTACCTGCGGGAAGTTTATACGGTGAGCTTCGAATCCCCGTGTCAGGGCAGGTTATATTTACTGTATCGGTACCTTCCATGCGCCACAATCATGGAGGGTCTGCACCCGTACACGTTCCGGTATGCCAGATTATCATGTTGGACGCTGTCACTTTAGACCTTGCAGACGGTACTAGGTGGCTCTTCAGATCTTGCTGACGGTCTACCTCTTATTTTGCGCGGCTTGCTCGGATAGCCTTGTCTTTTCGAGTCTATTCATCCCGGGTATCCAGCGTGTTGGGCGACGTTACAAGAGGTATAATCAAAAGGATCGGAGACTGCATACTGCGACGCGGAAGACCCACCGTGGAACGTCTATCTCCGCCCGGCAACCATCTTGCGGAACTTCCAACACTGGAAAGCCATGAACGCCTCCGCAGCTTTAGAGCAGCAGGCCCTCATCAGCCGCGGGCGGACGTCTATTTCCGACATTCTAAGCGCAAAGTATAATGCAACCTTACTGCCGCTCGATCTGCCAGTGGTCGCGGCGGAAACTCGGACTTTGGTGAGTAGTTCGGCAACTACGTCTATGACCGGTCTGCGATCATCGAGGACACAGAGTTAGGAGCTCAACATAATTCGGGTTCCACAACAAATAGCCAAGCAAGGATGGAGGAAGACCGAGCCACCATGCAGTCGTCAGTGGACCCGCAAACGTATGATACAATCTGACGTAGACTTTCACTACTCCCGACTCCGTCGTGCCTGGCTTTGTATTCTGTTCTTCCCTGCATGCAGAAGGGCCGAATGGACACTTCACTTAGGTGGCTATTCCGGGATACCATTCCCTTGTTTCACCGACTATCGCCACCTCCCGACACAATAAGCCCCTTTCCCCATGGTTCGTCGTCGATCCTCGCATTGCAGCGCCGTGGAAACATGTCCATTCATCGACGTATGAAAATAAGCATTGATAGAGCAGTTAATCCGTGTACAAGAATAATGATATGCAGTAAAGAATATGGGCTATCGAACTCTCCGATGTCATCCAGTCAGAAACATTCGGTGTCTTCGTCGAAAAGTGACTGAAGATGCCTAGGATCAACGTTTATGTCGCCAGTAGCCTGGTGCGCATTCTCCATATCCTCGTCCGTTGGTTGCGATTCTCTTCGGCTCTGGAACCATACCCGTGCCTTGGCTCGGCTCCCTGTAACTGATTCCCTGGAAGTACCTGGCGTTTGCACTGCGTCCGGATGCCCTCTGTTCGTCCTGAGGGAGATAACAGGCCTTGAAGTGCTTTGCGTGCGAGGTCTGTGCGTTTCAGGTGCCGCAGCTAAGTCTTCAATAGTCTCTTGGCCGATCACGTCCAAAACCTGAGGGGGAACAGTACTGTAGAACATTCGCCGGTGGATCTCCTCCTCTACGACTGACTCGATGGAGTCCATGTCAGTTGCCATGGCATGGAGTATCTCTTTGAGCACGAAGAGATAAGCAGCATAGTCTACGCTGGACATGCGTTTCCTGAACTTTGTCGTATCCGTAAGGCGTTGGTGAGACCACTGAACTTGCGTGGCGTGACCATAGACCGGCGACGATTCCGTCAGCGGTTCGGACAGAGGAAAGCGTTGACTCCGGAGTCGATGGATCTGGTCCTCAGATAATGCAATAGCGTCGGAATGAGCCAAGTCTTGGATTTCTATTATCTATCCAGGAGTTTGAACTGAGTATCGCAGTCGTGTACTAAAAGGTCGAGACGCACTCGTCCGAAATCGTTGCATATGATCTTCACTGGGATCTCGCGTAGTTTGAAGTAGGTCTGAATTAGCTGGATTGCCATTATGCCTGGGTGTGGTCTGGTCTCCCGCCACACACAGGAGCCCTCCATCTCAAAAAACGACAACACTTTGTCGACGGGAATCGAAATGGACGTGGCTCCGGCGTCCACGCATAATAAAGCATGGGATAAGCTGCTCACCAACGAGAGGTTTACCTGAACACCGGATTCGCGGCTCGTTAACCTGCGACAGGCTATTATACCCCTGAGCGTCGCTGGGATCTTACGTGTGCAGACTTAATATCAGCAATGGTCGGTGTCAGGTATGCCTTCACGCACGTTTATCACAATGCGTTCCTTTGGAACGCCCTTCTTCTCGTATGCACACAAGAAATTCTGAGCCTGCGTGACCATTTCGTCGGAGTTTCCGTGAACACGCGGGTCGACCAGAATGTAGTGAGGACCCGGGACCTGGTCCAAGAATAAAGCGCCGGTCTCAATGAACTGTGGATAGTTAGAGCAGAGTGCCACAATAAATAAGTTTAGCGACTAACAAACATTTCCATCGCGTCCTTAGTGATCGCTCGGACGTTCCTTGCCACAGCCGTTCAGATATCCATGACATCGAAAAGCTCAAATGAGCATACTCACCAGTGAAGCGATCTCTCATTCAAATGTTCGGTGGACAATCTAACAGCATTCCAAAGATGATATGCTATATAATCGGTGTGTATGACGCGAAGCAATCCTGCCGGAGACGTCATGGTCGCAGCAAGGTCAAAGCCCACAGCTGCGATGCATGATGCACGTCAGAGACGAGTGTCGAGGGCAGCGACTAACCGGGTAACGCACGGTAGAAATCAGCCCCTTCTCCGATTATGGATGTCCCAATCTCTCGCAAAGCTTGTATCGTGTAGACACCAGATTCCTTGTCGGCAGGTTCGCATTCCGGAGCGGATGGCACAACGGGGCTCTTGGGCGCAGGTATGATCCATTGGGATGACTCGCTACCCGAAGAGGATTCCGCAGAAGATGTGGCTCGGATCCCGAATCGTATGGCGGAAGTTCGCCGCTTGAGGACAGAGTCAATGACCGTACCATGAAACGTGCGGTCTCTTGAGAAGCTAGAGGATATCATAGCTGATAGTCCTAGTGAGTGAGTAAGATGGTCGAGCCACAACCGCATCGCGAGAGGTTGATATACACAAGTGCTTGGGCCACCGAGGGTTATTGCCACCGCTGGGCCACAACATCTAAGCGGCAACGAGAAGTAAAGGTGGACCGAGTTTCTAGTCCGGTGCCGCGTCCATGGTCAATGCCAATATAGGGTAAACAATGGCGGGGTCTACGGATTGGATATTGTCTTGAGTTTCAGGGTCAACGACCGCTTCCAGCGGCCTGGGAGGTGGATGCTGGTCGATCGCGCCCCATCACACTCGCAGATATGGCTCGAGAGCGGTCAGCGTCAGCGCAGTACAATCCAATGCAGGCTACGGGCATGCGACAAGGTTTGTCTACTGTATCGTTCATGATCCTCAATCGGTGTCATAGCCTAGAATTGAGCTTACTGCACGTGTTTTCCGCGGTCTTTGTGCCATTTCAGTTTCTCGCTGTATTATTGCGCCCTGTACTAGTTGGCGCCGACGCTATACCCACAAGGGGTATCTCATACGAAGGACGCTCCTAGGGCAGAGGAAGGCGGTCAGAATGAGTGGGAAATGAATTCAATAGCTAGACCATAAACCGTTCTTGCATATGGCCTTTCCAGCGGAATTGATCACAGGGTTGTGGGATTAGATTTTCCTATGGTCCGGACGACTGACGTCCTGTCCTCGACATCCTCGGTGGCGACATGCACGTTGGGCGAGGTAGGGCGACGTCTGCGGCCTCCTCATACCCAAATGCACCGGCGCCTTGCCTAGTACCCTCCTCGACTACTCAGAAGGCGCACTGGTGTACGTAAGAGTGCGTCGGACGCTATCGTGCTGCCATGGTCCGATGTCATTATCCGTCTTTGTCAAAATGTCGATCTTTCACTTCCGTTCCCCCGGTGACAGAGGCTTCCAAGGATTATAGCTTCCATCTGTTCAACCGTTACGGGCCCCCATGCAATTCGAGTTCCCCACACGGAACATCAAACTCTATGCATGTCCCTTCAGGGCCTGCTAAATGGGATTGCATTCGCCCGAAAGACTTGCCAGTGGACGTCTATCTGGAGCAGTGGGAATGCGTGTCTTATCGAGCCGCGCTCCCGTTCACCTTAGCTGCAAGCCATGTGGATCACTCTCACAGATGTCTTCATCCGGCGATCATGCCAGCGATAGGCTGCATTGCGTCGTTTCATACGTATTCGGTACACCACCGTGCGCAGCCAGGGAGGCGTTAGACGCACAATAATCTCGCGTCCAACCCCAGCACTTCGCAGATGAAGAGGGGCTGCTGAAACGTGAGATTGCGAGAGGTGGAGACGAAGCAAAAAAGAAAACAAAGAGCAACGAGCAAGAGTAGCATGCTCCGACATCGGGAGCTAATACTGGAATATAATACATTATTTGGACAGCAATCGCGATGAGGGGGTCGTGGGTATCGTATCGTTCGCCGTTTTTCGGGGACCTCGGCACGGAAATGAGGCCAGGAACAGAGCAGGCGGGCAGACACAGCGGGAAAGCAGAGTACTCGAAAGCAAAAACACTCATCACGGGACGGATCAGGCGCTCATCCTATGCTGCTGGAGCTGCGAGCGGTCCGCGGAGTAAGCAGGCCAGCTGCTCATGTCTGGCTGGCCGCCGCCTCCGCCTCCGCTGTGGCCGCTACCATAGGCATTGTAGGGACTACAATCTGCTTGGGCGGGCGATTCATGCTGCGCGGAATAGAAGGCCATCAGAATCAGAGATACTGTAAGCCAATTAATCAAAGAACTCACGTAGTAGTGGTCCTCCTCCATCTTGATGAGCTGATACTGGCTGCTCGCAGTCCCCTGACCATAGAAATTCACAGATTCGTGGCCCCCGACCCCCGGTAGTTGTTGCTGTATTGAATGAGACGCATAACCATTGAGACTATTACTTGCATGACCATTGTTGCCGCTGGGAACATGTGATTGACCTGGAGACGACATAGCCATCATACGGGGCGGCTGCTGGTAGAAATAAAACAGGATGTCACTAGGATCCCAAGAGCTCTCGCAAGAGTTCGCCCGGCCGGCGCTGCGGCTAGGAGCAATAAAAAATAGTACTCGCCGATATCGAAGGGCTCGAAGCTGTTGAGCCGGAAGGCGTGTCTGGCATTTGGAACGATGGAACCTCTAGTGGGTATATCGATGACGAAGGGGGCATAGCAGAATGCTGGGAGGAATGGGAATTTGAGGTGGCATGAGGATGAGACAAGGGAAGTGGCAAAGTTAGAGATGGACGGGAGCCAGTATCTGGTCGAGGAGACTCTGTAGGGCTCTAGGGATTGAACGCGTTATATTAGACAACGTAACGCGTTTTGGGATCGCTGGCACTTACGAGATACGCTCCCTCACCCGACATTCGTCTTCGCTTGTAATCACGCGGGTCTTCGCGGTCCAGTATGGATGGGAACGCTATCCTGCGATCGACCGTCAGCTGCTGGAGCTGCATCGACTTTGCTTCGAGCTGTCTTCTCAGTCTGTCCATTTCGTGATGGAGCCGCTGGTTCTCCTGCTCGAGCTCACGTATCCGAACCGAGGGAGGGGGCAGGGCCGCCACCTGCTCCGGTGAGAGATTCATGATGGTCTGCAACTTGACCACGGTCTGTTCCAACTGAACATAACGTCAGTACTCCCGGGAAAACGACGCAGTGGGTGACGTGAAGTTTTACCTACCTGCTCAATATAGGCCTTTCGCTTCGCGCGATGCCTGGCCTGTGCCTTTGCATTGCGGCTACGTTCAGGTCGTTCAGACGACGAATTCTGCGCGTTGCCGGCGCAAGAGCTGTGGCTACTGGGCGAGGGCGTCATGTAATGGGTGCCGTAACTGGGAGACGCGCTGGAATAGAACGTATACGAGTTGGATGATGCTTGTTGATGTAGGTCCGGAATATGGGCACACCTTTATAAAGGCCGTAATTTCACCGGTAGCGCTCTCGCCGCAGAGACGGGTATGCGTGCCTCCAAACGGCTCGATTCGACTTAGTCGATTTTCGGTCTTTTTCTCGCTCTTCTCCGTAGCGCGCAGTTCCCGCCCAAATTCTTTTCGAGGCAGGGCAGGACGCTGGATCAAGCCTGGTACAAACAACAGGGTCCTATCCGGTCAGGGATCCCAATCTCGCTTATCCGAGGGCTTCTTTTTCTCTGCAAACCCCTCGCTTCCCGTTTGCCGCTGCAGCTTCCATGTCCAGGCTCTCCGCAACTGCTCCTCGTCGCCATGCCTCCGTTCGTCCGTCTCGTTCTTGCCTCCTTCGTCGTCGGCGACCTCGTCCCGAAGCACAGCGCCATGCTTGACGCGCTCGCCGTGCTCGGCATCCTCGACGCCCTCACCAGCGTCGACGCCGCGCGTTATCTTCTTCAAATCGGGGATCAAATTCGTCGGAGCTATTTCTGCGCCCCAGAATCAACTCCGCGAGGCGTTCAGGCGTATTAATTACGTAATTCCTATCTGGATCAGCAGTATGATGGCGGCCTTTGCCTCGAGTCTATTCACCGACGCACCCGAGCCTGCGGCTGCCACCTGCCTTCTGCACCGGCCAGCCACGCGGCGGTACAGGGTCGACAGGGCGTGGGTTCGAGTGAAACGGGTATATTCGCCGCGGTCACCGGACCTTTCAACGCCCATTGTGGCGGAAACCAGCCTTGCTCCGCAAACTCCCGCCGCCCACGGTCACCTGCCGCCCGAATGCACTCCTCCAACGTCCCCGCGAGTGCACAAGCACGCCTGCTTGGGGTATAGGCTTGTACAATTATATTTACCTTCCTCGCCTTCCTTTAATCAATTTGGCCTCGTGCACTCGGCCCTTGGTCAGCCACACCGAGCATCTCCAGCAAAGTTCCCTCGGTGCCAATTTCACCGATCGATGCAATCTCTATTGCGCGGACTGCTTGCTGTGTCGAGTCCAGTTCGCCGCGCCTTCTCAAAATCGCAGCCAACGGGATGGGCCGTTTTACCGCGAGCATCGCCCGACTGTTCTTCCTGCTCGTCGTATACAACAGCACAGTAGCAAGCAGACCGTTCGAATATTACAATGGCTTATCCTTGTTGTTTTTTGACCGCTTCGTCTCGACGAAGAGGCTTGCCCTGGAGCCTCGTTGCCTACAATGTCCACGGATCTTAGCTCCATTCAAATCGGCAGATTCCTGACCTTCCCCCGATGATATCACTTCTCCTGTAGGTCCATATGTTCGAGCGGCAGTTTCGCGTCTACATCTGGTTGAGTACAGGCCAGCTGGCTACCACCTCAAGTCTCCGTGCCCTAACCCTCCCGCTGCAGGCTCTCCGTCTTCCGTCTGCTGGCAAGCTAACTAGTTGCCGAAGCAGAGGGTCGTTCCTTAACTCCCCTAGTAGCTCATCACATGCGATGCAATAGACTCCAGATATCAAGCTTATTTGGTTGCTGTGGAACCCTGGAGCCGCGAGCCTCTCCCTCATGGCATCGGATTTTTCGGACGGTGACGCCCCTCGCTGGCTATCTCATCAACGACTAGTTCCATGATATATCAGCATAGCTTCCTAAACGCCGCAGTCGAGCAGATACAACGAGCAGACGCCAGCAGTGTGCCCTGGCCACCTCTACCTGGAATAGACCCTGCGGCCTGTCGCCCCAAGTCGAATCTACACTTGTCAGGTAGCGCATGCTCGCCGTGCCACCGTCCTTGCACATTGCACGGCCCGACCCTGTTCTGTCTGCCAACTCTTGGGAATCTGCGGGCTTAATTCCTGTGCGGCCCGGTGCCACCAGGTTCTGTATTTATTCTGCGGTCCGGCGGTGAAGGTGATTGAGTTTCGCTGGGAAAATACGATGCCTTCTGCTCCCAAGCGTTGTCAACTCCATTTACGTACCCCAGCCACCTCTCCCCTGCAATGTATATCGCTCGAAGAGACCTAGTTTGCGGAGGTGCCAGCGTCTGCTATGATAGTGACCAGTCGACGAATCGCAGGCGCGCGGCACCTATCACAGATCAGGATGACCAAGCGTTGTGATTCTGGCTGTGCGTTTGACGTCAAAACTATAAGCCCCGTCCGGCGACTTATCAATGGCCTCCTCATCTAGCCTAGGGCGATGTTCATTAGCCGTCGTCCTCTCGCGGGTGGGCACGCACAGTGATTTTATACTATACCCTCTTGAGCATAAATCAACTCGGTACGTCCAGCTTCCGCGCCTTTGCAACTGCTACATAGACACGTTCAATTCAGTCGTATCTATCAGAGGTGTGCTTCTTGCTTCGAATGGGTCCTTGACATGAGAACGATGCAGATGCCTCGATATGGCAGGTGTTGTAGAAACGAGCATTGCATCGCCTCAGCGGAGGCGTTGTTCCTTGTCAGCTCTCTGCAACAGAAGTGGGATCCACCTCTTCCGTTCTTTAGGAAATTAATGGGCATTTAGGTAAAACAAACACTTGGTAGAGTCTGGCATGTTAGAATGGACGACGACCCGATGAGAGGCGGCGCCAGAGCGGCCTCCAGCAGGCCCTGATCATCGGTGACTTGCAAGCGTCTTAGTAGTAGTGCATGAAAGCGAATATACCGCCCTTCGAAGGACCAGCAGACGGTATCATTTACTATTGCCGCCGGATCATATGTCTGCCGGGTCTGTGGGTCACTCTGTAGTTCGCCGCGTCTAGAATCCACCTCGATGATCGTATGCGAGCTACTATACGGAGAACGTATCCTCAAGGGTGCACAAATGTTATGGCGCATGTTCAGCACTGCTACGCGCTGTGCAATGGACGTATGGCTCGGATACGAACCCTAACTAGCTTCACGGTATATGTGAATTCAGCCGTCTGGTTTGGGACAAGTCTCTTTGCAGGCGGGATCCTCACTCGGGTTTCAGCTAAACGGAGCTCCGTTGTCTAAACTTTCCGCCGAAGGTGGGGTCGGTAGTTATGCATGAACACGCGCCCGCGCACAGAATCCACAGTATCCATTAATCAGACAAGTCTAAGCTAGCGTCCGGAGACGGCCGACAGTGTTGGTACAGTATGCAGGATGATAGCGAATAACAAACAACAAGATATCATCAATCCTCGTCGTCTGACAAGACCAATCGTCCCTTAGGCTTGGGACGCAGTGCCGCCGCTGCTGATGCTTGATCGGCTTCTTCCTCGTCGCTCCCCCCATCCAATGCCGCAGGAGAAACAGCGGGAGAAGGCCGAGGCTTGGAGCCCGAGCCTTCTGATCTCTGGCGGTCGCCCTCTTCAACGTCGTCATCTGGCGGATCAGTCGACTGTGGTGGCTCCAAGCCAGGGGACGAGGTACGGCGGCGGAAGCGTGGCTTAGGCCTTGGTCGCGCACTGGGCTTCGGGGAACTCGCCTCTGCTGGCGGGCTCGTGTGGCTCGTGCTGGCGGGAGAGACACGCGGTGAACCGAAGACACCGAGTCCGCTCTCTGAGTCGTCGGAATCGCTGTGCTCTGATTTTTCCACCGAGACAGAGCGGCTTTCGGGTATGCTGGGGTCGCCCTTGCGTTTCTTCCGCTGCTTCACCTTGTCTTCGCCGTCCTTCTTACGCCGCTTCTTCGTGCCCGTTGGTCGCATGGTTGCTATCTTCCCATCCACCGCGGCGAGCGCCATTCTTTCTCTGAGTTGCTTCTCCTTTTCGAAGAAGGCTTTGATGTCCTCCTCCTCGCCGTCGCTGTCTTCGATGAATTGCGCGGACTTGTACTGCTTGTTCTCCTTCTTTTTCTTGGCCCTCTTCTTGGGTTCATCATCCAACAACTCAACTTCCGCGTCCGAGTCAGGCGTGGCTTGGCGCCGTCTTGTGCGCCTGCGCGCTTTCTTCGTTAGAAGTGAGGCAGCTTTTTTGCCGTCCAAGTCGATAGGATTCTCCAGGAACTGGTCGATGACATTGCGACCGCTCTGCAGTTCGTCTGGTGGAATACTCTTGGGCACATGCCATTCCAGCTCGTCGGCATCTGCACGATTGGTCAGGGAGACTCACAAGATGTTACTGTACCCAATCACCTTCATCCACGATCTCGAACTTGAGTAGACGGAAGATTAATTTCAGATGTGGGTTTCTAGTCGCAGCGTCCGCTTGTTCATCATTGATGTAGGGAATTACTATGGTAAGCGGCCGAGGTTAATTAAGGTCACTGCCAAGCAGTGTGGTACTTACGGTAATCCGTGAACTTCGCGAGAGCCTCCTCGGAAGGCCCCCGGTTGCGCTCAATGAAGACATTCTCTGCATCAGACTCTGCATCGCTGTCCAAACCAGCCTTCGACGAGCTGCCATCCGTCTCCTCCACAATTCTTCTCCGCTGGGCTATTACCAGCGACAAGATCTACAGGAAGGAAGTTCATACGACTTGTGAGCCGACCAAAAAATGAGCACCTACGTCTTTGACCCATTCGACTAACTCGCGCTTCCCGTCGTCCGTTAGACAAGCGACAGCGATGCCAACCTGTTCGCTCCAGGAGTAGCCCTTCTTAACTTGGACGTCCGGCGGGAACCTCTTGTCTTCCACCATCTGTTCTTCTGCTTTAACTTTCTTGTCGGGTTCCCAGCTTGAGAATCTCTTCCACGTTCCGCGGTTCTTCGGGAAGAACGCCTAAAACAACGAGAGTTAGAATTACACTCGGTGTTAGAAGGGGAGGGATCGGACCTCGACTAGGACCAGCGGCTCTTCGTCGACAGCTTTGAAGAATTGACGCAGTATGTAGTTAATCAGCGCCACGAGGTCTTTGTACGGTTGATCCTTCGGCAGGGATTTCTGGTCCGCTAAAATTGTCTTGAACAAGTCCAGAGTCGAAGCCTAGGAAAGCTTCAGACAGGAAATAATGGATGTGGCATCTCACTCACCTGGAAGAATAATCCTTCCGCCTTCGCTTTCACGGCCTGTCTGTGGAGTAGCTTGACAATGCGTCTCATTTCCTCCGCCGACGAGTACTCTTTGTATCTAGACAGATATGCCAACAAAGTGTGGTTTATCTCCGAATGCGCAAAGCGCTGGAATGCCGTGGTGTCAGCGTATTGCTAATCGCAATAGCAGATCATCACACTCACCAACTCGAACGCCTCCATGGTCAATGTCGTTTCTCGGACCAGATCTTCATTGTCCGAGGCTGATTCCACGTCTTCGACATCCGGTACCCCCTCCCCCTCTTCGGTTTCTTTCCCTAGTACGAAGTCAGAAATAGGAGCTTGGTGGTACGATAATTTACCGCCCAGAAATACGCACCTTTCCCTTTCTTCTTCTTAGATTTCACCCGTTTCCTCACATACATCTCACCCTTTGTCTTACTCCATTTCTCAAGCATCTTAAACAGGCTATGCGCAAGGTTAACACTGGCCCCTAGATACGCCAAGGACTGCGTTCCCTCGCGGTAGGAGCGCAGGCTCTCGAAGGCGACATCCAGCACCTCACCACTATAAATCAGCTGTTGCTGCAAAATCTCTGCTGCCTCGACGATCGTCGGGTCGACGTCGGCGCTGCTCATCATGCTGTCTATGAGAGCTAACAGCTGCGTGAGGCATTCGATGCCTGCTTGCAATTCCGTCCATAGCTTGGGCTATTCAGCAGCGTCAGCCAGTCAGCTACCTCAGAGAGACCGTGAATGTGATATTTACCTTCTCATCCACAGCCTCACGCATACGCTTGAGCACCCAGACTATCCAGCCGCGGTCGGTCACTTCTGCAATGAGGCCAAAATCCCATGCCTGTCCGTCCTTCCCGTCACGAGCAGCCCGCTCGCGCAGGAAGAACTCGAGGAACCACTTGGTCACGTATAGGAGGCGCAAGTTGTCCTTCTCTGTGATCTTGGCGCGCTCGGCCTTGATGTCTTTCAGCAGTGACGCAAGGAAGGCTATTGGAATGATCAGCACCAGTACTCGCTCTTTCAGAGTGAGTACGAACGTACGGTTGAGAGCAGATTCGACGAAAGTTCGAGCCAAGTTCTGTAGGATGGTCCTTGCCTCCATAGATAGGTTATCCTCTCGCGCCAGCTCGTCGACCTTCTTTGTCTTCGGGGCTCTCTGTTTCTTAGTAAGGTCGATGATGCTCCCTGCCTCACCGCCGATCGCCTGTTGGCGGTGCATCACAAACGTTTGCGACGAAAGCACAGACTCGGCTTGTTTGCTGTTCTCGCCGGCGGAGCCCCTCTTGGGGTTTAGCTTGACTGAGATCGTCGTCCCGAAACGAGAGTGTCTCGATGATGTACTTCTCGCTACGTCGCGCCGAATTCGATTCTCGACCTCCAGCAGTCGGTGTAAGGTAGCAGTAGGTTGCTGCAGCGGCAAGAAGTGTTGGGTGGTAGTGTAGGTTAAAACATGTATTCAGACGCACCTTCGCTTGGTCCAGGGCGAGTGAACTGGGCGTCACGCCACGGAACATCAAGTAGAATATCTCCAAAGCCAGAGTATTCCAGGGATTATACAAAGGGTCAAGAGCATTAGAGGCGATAGTCATAATGAGATCAGTCAAGTGCGACTCCGAGAGCCTCTTCACCAGCTTTGACTGCAAGGACGACAGCTCCGTGCGGTCGGAAGACGCATACATATTCGGCGGAGGGTCCTTGATAAAGGCGAGATTGCGAATAAGATAGAGGACCACATTGATGATCTGCACGTCCCTCTCCTTCCGCTCCTTCTTGTCCTTCGTTATGCACGGCACGACGATGCCGAACATCGCCTCCAGCACCCCCTCCTTCAGAATCGCCGCCTTGTAGTGCAAGTGACTCGTGAGCAGCTGCGTATAGTCGGTCCCCTTGTCCAAATCCTCGTCCAGCTCCTTCAGCTCCTCCGCAAGGTCTATAGGCCAAGTCATAGCCGCCATCAGATCGACACAAGCGACGGCCCTCTTGTCCTCCACCTCCCCTTGTCCCGCAGTCGCCAGCAGGATCGGAACGAGGTCATTGGGCAGCACCCGCGTGTCCCAAAATATCCGAGCAACGGTACGTTCATCGTCGGTGTCGTCCTTCCGCCAGAACTTCTTCAGGTCCTTCAGACAGCCGTATGCCTCGTCGCCCAGCCGGTAGCGTCCGTTTTCGTAGCCGCCGAGCGCGTCAACGACGCTCGAGATGGCCGGCTCCAGAATAGTACGTCTGTCGACATACTGCTCGACTTCAGACTCATGGGAGAGGTCGCCGTCGTCCATGGTTGCTGCAGGTCGCAGCAGAGTACGGAGCTCGCGTCTTAGATGCCCTAATGCCCACACGAACGGTCACGCGTGACGGTGACTACGTTACAGCGGATCCTCCGCACAACCTCCGCACACGCTTCACGCCATGAAAATCCGAGGAGAAGCTGGAAATGCTCATCATAACGCAGACATGGTTCCGGTCAGTCTGAAGGGTTGACATTGTTCCGCATCATCCCAACTACTATTGGTTGCTTCCAATAAGCAAAAAACATGGTCCACCCCCATCCCCTTCGATTCTGACCTTCAGTTCGTCTTCTTTTTCTTCTTCGCCTCCTTTTCCGCTTTTTCCTTTTCGGCCTTCTCCCTCTCCTTAGCAGCCTCTTCCTTAGCGATCTCGTGGGCTCGGTCATTCAGACCTAATCGGTTTCTGCATATCTAGCAAGGACCAGTCATTTTCAGGAAATTGTGGAGGACGGAATCTATGGAAAGCCCACCTCGTACGCGTAGAACTGTATATCAGATCAGCAGTCAGTCGCAGTCATGAGCGAATGTGATAATGACAATATACCTGTATTCTCGTTACTATAATGCGATATATCAGCTTTGACTTATGCCTGCAAGTGCTTATACCACGCACCGAAGATGGTATTAAGCTCTGCATATTCCTCCCTCGCATCGGTTCGTATTAACGAGCCAAAGTTATAGTCCTTGATCTTCTTCTCATACCTGCGTAACGTGAAGCGGCCTTTACAAGGACGCTCAGGGAGAAACGCACGGAGCGATGAACTTGCGCCATCTGTCCTTCCCCTCCTTGCTCTTCAGCCAGTCCTCGTCGATCTTCGTCAGCTTGTCGTACGGCTCCTGCGCGAGCTCGGGGAAGTCCTTCATGACATGCTCAAATATCTCATCGTCGTATCTGTTCGGCGAGAACCCATCGTACAGGTTCCCGAGAGAGCACCCGGAAAGACTCACTGCGTCAATTTCAGCTGCCGTGGAGGGATCTTCTCCAGGAGGTTCCAGTACGTCTACACCGAATACCATCCATACTTAAGCCTCGAGAGGACGGAAGTGAGAAGTACAGACCCACCTGTGCATGCTCAACCGCTTTCACAGCAAACCTCAATACCGCCATTCATCACTCAAGTCTGAGGCACTGTGAGCTGAACTCACTGTTTCTCGATCTACTCCAAGACGGAAGTTATGCATGCACGTTCACGAGAATACCGTTACAACATACCTCAATCAAGTTCTGAGCGTTATTCGGGTCGAATTGGGTAGTAGCCATATTAACCCAACTTCAATTTTGGCGGCAGGAGGTAAGTGCAAAAGACAAGAGTCAAGGAAAGACGGCCCAGAGATGAGCTGGCCACAGTGTCACAAGGGTGCCTGTCCATATGATCGACGGAAGAACCGGGAATCAACGGTAATTGTCCGACGAATACAAGTCGATTACAAGCATCATGATTCATTACACCATCATTATAGTGACCTATAGACTGCATTACAAGGTGCATTATAGCGTTCGTGGTCGAAGTCTACCATCCTCACTCCCTCTCTGTACTACCCTTACCGGCAGGATCAATCCCGAATCGCTTCAGCTTCTCGAAATACTTCTGCACGCGGCTCGCAACTTGTCGGGGCGTCCTCCGCCCATTCATAGCCTGAGAAATCTTCTGCCACCTGACCGACAGCATCAGCTCCGGATACACATACCCAGGGCTAAGGTAACACGCACCGATTCCGCTCCCCATGGGGTATCTCCTCCAACAAGCGCTCCAGGAGGTGTTGCTCCGAAACCGACCATGCTTGTTTATACGTCTCCGGTTTGGGCTTGCCAGAGGTGCGACCCGATGCGTCGGTGGCAACAGGTTCTGGTTTGGGAGAGTCCTCTTGTTTGCGGGCGTTCTTCGACGGTTTAGAGCCTCTCTGGCCATTCACCTTCGACGGCTCTACAGCCTTTTCTTCAATACGTCGGCGCTTAGGCAGGCGCGAAGTTCGAGAGGCCCGAGGTTTGTCGTCGACGGACTCCGACATCGAGACAGGCGTCGGTAACCCGGCGAAGTCAGCGCTTGGATCCTCTTTCATCCGGAACGGCGCAGGCGAATCCTCGCTATCCCCAGCGAGCGATATATCTACATCCGCGCTCTCGTCTTCCAAGTCTCTTCGTATAAAGACCCCATTGACAGCATGTGCGCGCAGCGGGACAGTCAGCCCGCAGCTGATCTTACGCTTCTTGAGCTCACGTATCTTCTCGCGCTCCCTCTCTTTGATGAGCTCCTCCTGATCAACTTCTTCGTCTGGCGAATCTTCGTCGTCAGACAGAGGGGGCAGCTGGCTGAGGACGGGATCGACTATCATTCGTCGCGTCTCTTTCACAAGCTTCTGCAGGTCGGAAAGTGGTCCCTGCTGAGTCTTCGAAGGACTGGAACGTTGCGTCTGGATGGCCCTAACACTAGAAGCCAGATCCCTGAACGGCGTCGGGTCTGCGAGTCATTAGTCGGGATACATGGATCCGATGGATTCAATACGCACCGCAAGACCTGAATAATGACCAGTCGACGTTGTCGGGAAGCAGAGATGCTTCAGCGCTCTGGTCACTGAGCAATTGTCCGCCGAACTGCAGGTCGCGTCGGTTGCGTTCCCTCCGAAATCATGGCTAATGAACGGCATACCTTCTCAGTGAGACTCCCCAGGTCAAGTTCGGGCTGGGAGACAACATGTCTCTTGAGAGATATCAGACTCTCAATATCCGCCTGGGTACGAGCCAACACGGCTCTCTGACGTTCTATGAAACTCGAAAGCGCTTGAAGGCTGAAGGGGGAAGGGGATGTCAGTACGGTTAGAGGGGAGAATAGAAACGAATACTCGCGTCTGTGAGCGTTTATCGTCCATACTACTGTAGGCATTAGTATTTCGTGGAGTGTCGGGTCGGAGGTGGTGGGCCCGTAACGGAGGGGAATTGGGTACGCGCTTTGGCTTGGGGGAGGTGACATCTTATAAGTTGGATCGTGGGAAGAACATCCGTCTGCAGAAAATTGCCACAAGCATATGTACCCATATTTGTGTTCTGTGGCGTTCGCTACAAGGCCATCTATCTCTAGAGAACAGACACGGATACCACTCTGATACTGGAAGCAACGACTTAGTTTTGAGTAGACATTTGGTTCTAAAGTCCCAGAAAAGCATACGAAAGGCAGGATGTGATTACGGGAAGACGATTCTCTGTATTGTGCAGTGCAAGTCCATTTGCATATCATTAGTATACAGCCGCAAGGAGTTCCGTAAGTACGTTAGGCGATTAGCGGTTACATAGCGAATGTTCCAGGTCTGTCTGTGCAATCTAGGAAGTCTAATAAATGGTAGATGCAAAATAAAATCAAGCCCGTCGAGCAAAGCGCTTCTTTAGCCAACCGCCCAGCGAGCCCTTCTTAGGTATACGGAACAGATACATGAAGACGTAGACACATGTAATCTGCAGGGAATCCATGTTAACGTCTCGTACACGATAGGGGAAGCTGGGAAGCCTACTCACATTAAAAGCGATATAAACGAAGAGCAGCCCCAAATCCCTCCAGTGACGAGAGTATAAGATGTTGAAGTTGCCCTCGAGGAATGCATCCGTGCTGTTTATGGAACAGTAGTTGCATTGCGACGTGGCGTCGGGGTTTGTCAGATAACCACCCGCATTCGCGATGTAGTTCTGGAGGTATTGCCCGCACGTGCTGCCAGAGGGAGGGTTGACCTGAACGTACTCGACAGCGCTGCAGCGGACCTGGGACCTCCCGACGGCTGTGGGCAGACATAAGGGGGAGAAGTACAGTGCATATGGATGAGCAACGTACCTTGTCCGAGAAGTCCTTCAATGAGATAAGTGAACGGGGTAACACGGTACATCCACTGCCACCAGCCCAGCAAGCGGAACGGCTGCATGACACCATTGCTATGGAACTGTGAGCGTCGCAAGCAGACATTCTCTGCAATTGGAACTCACAATGTCAGGACGAACGAGAACAGGAAACTGAACAGGATGGCAGCGATTTCTGCAGTCGCCGACATAGCAGCAACCGCTTGGCCGATAGTCGTATAGTACAGCGGGAACACGACCGCGTATACGAGATAGGTGTAACCAGCTCGGCTCGTAGGGAAGCCAACCGTCCAGTACCAGCACAAGAAGAACAGCGAGGAGCCAAAGATGTTCCATGGGATCTCAACGATAATCATGGCTGTGACAAGGGCGGTCCAGCTATACATTCGGCTCGGTCGCTCACGGATCTCATAGATCGTCCGGGTACGGATGAAGGGAACTTGGAGTTGACTGGCCAGCGGAACGGAGTTGATTGTACCCATGAAGATAGCCTGACGTGGACGAAAGGAACGATTAGAAACGTCTCAAGCAGCTACAGGGGGGCACTTACGAAGAGCTTATTCTGTGTTCCTTGAATGGTGTCCTTCGACTTGAAGAACGTAAAGCCGATGAAAAGTCCAGACAGAATATTGAGCATTATCTTAGCCATGAGATAGACGGGGTCGCGCCAGTGGGCAGAGAGGTCGCGCCGAGTAAGCTCCTGAACTTGGTACAGCCATGACGTAGTAAATTCAGTATGGACAGTGGCTTCGACCGGTGGTCTGCGACGCCCTTCTTCGTGGATTTCTTCGATCTCCTTCGTCGTTCGCTGGTTCTCCTCGGATCGCATCCAAATGTCGTGCCAGTCGCGGTCAGTAGTAGCTGTCGCGCCGGCACCGATAACGTCGAGCATGAACTCAGCCCTTCATACCATTTAGCATGCAATCGTGACGGATATTATGGAGACTCACGGGTTTTCATTAGGAGCGCACTTGCGGGAGCCGTTCTTCTCGAAATAGTGGATCATGGTGGTTGCATGTCTGCCAAGATCTCCGAAGTACACGGTCTGGCCACCCTTACGGAGGAGCAACAGCTTGTCGAACACCTGGAACAGTTCGGCCGAAGGTTGGTGAATCCTGCGGGACGCGGTGAGCACGATATAATAAACAATCAATACGGGTCCTCACGTGCACAGGATAGCTTGGCCGTTATCTGCCAAACTTCGGAGGAATTGCATGATTGCCCATGCGCTCTGTGAATCAAGACCAGATGTCGGCTCGTCCAGGAACAACAGAAGTTTGGGCTTTGCCGCGAGCTCAACACCAATAGTAGTCCTCTTGCGATGCTCAACGCCAAGAGTACCAACTATAGCATCGGCATGATCCTCCAGACCACACATCTTCAAACAGGTCTCGACACTGCCCAAGCGGTCAGATCCAACCAGCGCTACGAAAATCGCTTGAACTTACTATGCCTTCTTTTCCGACAACGGGACCGATTGGGGCTGACGCAGCTTAGCCGAGAACAGGAGGGCTTCTCGCACACTGGTCGTCTCGAGATGGGTATCCATCTGTTGACAGTAACCGCTGCAAAACATGTTATTTACGCGTCGGACGAAAGTGCAATAGGGGCGCGCTCACGTCTGGGCCTGGAAATCCGCAGGGAGGGCTTGCCCGTTGACAAAACGGTCACCAGTCACGACTCCAGTAGACGTCCTCTGGGCGAGGACGTTCAACAGCGTAGTCTTTCCGGCACCCGACTCGCCCATGAGAGCGGTCAATTTGCCCGGGGCGACGTATCCCGAGACGTCGTCGAGAAGCTTGCGATGATCACCGCCGCCAACAGGGACGACATACTGCAAGTGCTGCCAAGTAAACACGTCCTGCATCTTCGGGGCCGCTTGTGCAATGACCTTCTCCGTCTCCGCCAGCGACCCAGGGCGCGTCGAGTCAGCCGTCGCCGTGGCCCCGCCTTTCTCCGGATCGCCCTTGCCGTTCTCCTCTTCCTCGTGTACCGGGGCTTTCGTGCCACGCTTGTAGAGCATGACAGCGGTCTCAGCGCCCGCTGCGGTATTGAACTCGGTCACCAGGAGCAGCGCGGCCAAGAAGGCGATACCAAATGCAACGACGATGCCGTAATTCTGCAATGATATGTCAGCGGACGCATGAGCAGTCAGCGCGTGTCGACGTACCCTCCAAGTGTTACTGTAGCTATACCCGTAGGAAAGTTCGACATATCGGTTCCCGTCGACGTACGGCTGCCCAGGGGCGGATCCAACCGTGGTGCATACTTGATTGGCCAATGAAACAGTGTCGTATCCTGGACCTGACGGCACCAGAGTCGCGCACGTGCCGTTCAAGGTTCGGAACTCGTTGGTCAGAATCGCCTCGTATCCGTACCGCAGAGGCTAAGGATTCATCAGTCCGCTAAGCTCGTCGCAAGAAGGAAGGGAAAACTAACATTGATATACGTGATCCACCGCAAAGCACCGATCATAGACGGCTTGGGGATGTTATAGCCGGTGTATAGGACCAAACCGAGCAAGACCACACCAGCGATGGTTTGCGCAGGAGCCGGATCCTTGAACGACGCCGCAAGCGCGCGGAACCACGCCTTAAGTGTCAGGGTCATAGTGAAAATAAACAAGAAGAAAACACTTGTGGAGGGAGGGGAGCGACATCAGCTACACGGCTACCCGGGCGAAGGAGGGAAGGGAACTCACAAGAACTGTGCCGCCGATAACTGGAGCCCGACCAAAAAGTAAATTATGATAGCGAATACGATAAGGGTGGTGACCGTGACGGGGATATCCACGAGCGTCATGGCCAACGCCTCGACGAAGGGATGGTACATGGCAGCCTTGTACTGCCGGAGGACGATCGGGCGCTGGGCGAACAGAGCGGGGATTTCCGCCATGGACTGTAGACCGGAGAACAGCAGAGCGCTAAGATAATCCCGAGTCAGCAGGGATGGATACATGTATAATGGACTGGAATTACAAGAATAAAATACCGCCGCGAGAGAAATACGCAGAGGTGTTATTCGGGACGCGGAGGAAAGTGGTACCCATGATGATGCCCTGAATAATGAACGACCTATAGTTTCACCTTGATTTAGTCATGGCACATAATTATCGCAACGAGCGTCCACCTACACCAGATTAACCACCTGCCCCGCCATATTCCCCCTCAGAATCTGTACCCTCCGCGTGATCAACGCGCGCGTCTGCATCGGCACCGAGATCAAATACGGGCTCTTCGGGTTCGTATGCTTCGCATGCGCCGCCTTCGCGCTCTGACGATACTCCAGGGCGCGCTGGGGCTGGCTCTGCACCTCCGCCTTGTACGCCTCGATATCGTCGCGGTTCAGCGCTGCCAGTTCAGACTTGCGGAAGTGCTCCGCAAACTCGGTCGCGGTGCGCGGAATGGGGTGCGGCATATCGCGCGGGATGCGCCCGTTCGGGTCGGTCACGGCCACGAGGAAGTCCGCCGTGGTCTGCCTGTTGGCGGGCTCGTAGCCCATGTCGATGAAGTACTGCCTCGCGCGGTCGGCGGGGCCGAAGTACGCCATTTTGCCCTCGTAGATGACGCACACCTTGTCGAACAATTCGTACAAGGATTCACCCGCTTGGTAAATAGAGACGACAGTAGACTGCCGATAAACATCCGTCGCGATTCGGAGAGCGCGAACAAACTCAAGGGCCGTAGAGGAATCAAGCCCACGAGTGGAGCTACAAATGGCTGAGTGTTCGTTCCTCCTTGAGACGCGTCACAAATATGCTTACTTGTCCCAGGAGTTCAAGAGGCTGTTCGTCGCGAGCGCTTCGGCAATACTAACCCGCTTCTTCTCGCCACCACTAACACCACGAATGCTCGCATCACCGACCAACGTCTTCCGGACGTGCCGCAGCCCGAAAATCGTCGTCAGCACGTCCACGACGTGCGCGACATACTGCTCTCGGCTGATGCCATCGACACGCGCGCGTGGCGTGCGCACCTTCGCTGCGAACGAGATCGTCTGCTCCACGGTGAGCGTCGGGAAGTGGATGTCGTCCTCCGGACAGTACTGCACGTCCCCGCGGTAGTGCTTCGCGACATCTTGGGGACTGAAGGCATCGTACATGACGTCACCTTGCACGGCGTAGTATTCATCGCGCTGGTTGGCGAGAGTCTTAAGGAGGGTCGAGCAGCCCGAGCCGGGGCGGCCGAGGACGACTAATGGCTGTGAATATTCTGACGAGGTCTAGAAAAATTATGGAGAACTTACGGAGCATTTCTCCGGGGCGAACCACCCCCTCGAAACCGGCCAGAATATCGCGGAGAGGAGGGTGACGGAGCTTCCGGATTGATTCGACCATGGTCGTGGGATTGAGTAAAGATCCCAAGGTCTGCTGATACGAAGCTGTGGATCCCATTCCGACCACCTTCAGGTTTTGGAACACAACTCCCAACTCTCGTTTCTTGATGTCCGACTCTGCAAGCCTTCCAAGCCTTCAATTCCGACGTTCATTATGTATTGGCACGGACACTCACTTTTGCACTGTGCGTCTCAGGACCTTCTCGAAGTCAAATGGTTCATCGGTCCCTGCAACGGTAGCCTCGCTTGCGTGTAGGCTCTCCGCCATCTCCTTGTTCGCTGCTGCTGCCTGTGACTGCCGGCTCAGCGTCCTCCGCAGGGCCTCCACTCCTTCATGGTCAAAGTGGTCGAGAGAAACATGGGAGGCGTGCGAGTAAGTGCTGCCGCGACGGCCAGGGGTCTTGTGTTCGGGCTGGGGGGACTCTACAGTCGCGAATGTAGGGAATTGGTCGCGGGATTCTGTCTCCTCTGCAGGAGTGCTGCGCCCCTGCGGTTCTGGCGAGGCCATTATTATGTGGGTCGTAACAGGTCTATCCCAGCGCGGTCTAGGTAGAATACAGATAAACCGGAAAGTCTGAGTGTAGAAAAGAGAGGATGCAGCGCGAGGCTAACCAAGGCCGAGGTACATACCGACAACGTTATATATACCGCTTGCGCAATATCCGGCAGACAACGCTTGGTCAGTCCTCGGAGCCAAAGATGGCAAGCCGATCAGAGCGCCCGGAACGTTGATCGTAAGCGTAAAGGTGTCAGCAGCGATCCGATTGGCTGCGACCACTACTCACCGCCAGTTTCCCCGGGCGATAGCAATGCAGGCCTTTATGAGCGCGCCGCAGTTTGACGGTTCGCATAAACCACTGTTACGACCGGAAGCCATAGAGCAGAGTTCCAGCACGATTGATTACTTCGAATTCATATGCATTTGCGCAGAAGCTGAAGCACATGCCACTGGCATAGGACTAGGTCTGCTAGTGCGGGTGGAAAACGGCTTTCGGAGACAATACAATACTACTGTGGAGTTTCCGGAGGAGTATTCCGTCTCAGTCTTCTGGTTCCGACGCTGACCGACCGCCTGTCTCTCATCGATTGCCGCTCCTATTCATCATGGCTGCGGGGGCGGGTAGCTGTATCCGCCGACATACAAGATCAGCCAAGGACCAATGGGCGTAAGCTGGCAAACATCTAGCTTCCGGCGGGCTGGGTACTCGGATGTCACACGGCGGCTTGAAACATGTCACGTCACACTAAGTTGGTGACCATGAATGCCTGCAGCAGTGCAGCTGGACTACGAAAAGCTGACAAAGATGTACATGCCATGAAATCACGACATTGAGGAAGGGTCCCCGTAAGGTCAAATCTGGTGGTTCACGACCTGATGCGCCTTGGATACGTATTGCAAATCCTATCCTGTTATAGTGATTCCAGGCCGAGTGTGTACTAGTATTCGCGTTCACAGCATGCCACCCCAATGCCACCCTGCCGGACCTGACGCTGGTCAACCTTCCTCACACGCCATAAATATTGCCTTGACTCTCCCATGAACTGCGCCGGTTAATAGTAGAGCCGGAAAGACTCGCGTCAACCAGCTCACGCATACGCGTCCGGTCACGCCGACATGAAGTCGTGACAGAGCGCGATGGCAGAAACTTGGTGCCACGTCGGGGCGGGAAGAGTCACTGCAAACTTGTACAAAGTACTAGCACTCGCCGCGAATGATCACATATCTGGGTGACTGGTATACAGCAGACGGGACAGTCTCCAAAAAATGCGCAAATGATGGTAGGCAAGCTCAGAACGGTATATCTGATACAGACGGGCATCAAAACATGAGATGGGCGTGCAACAAAAGCATTCAATACTGATTAGTAAAAGAAGCATCATGATCAAAGGGTAGCTACTATGTGGTATACGAGGTAAGACCAAAACTTGGCCATGGGGTACTGCAAGAACGAAGAGTGTCATAGCTATAATCAAACGTGAGCGAGGCTTCACCAATAACCTCCGTCATCACCGCTTCTCCCCGTCGAAAAACGCCGCAAGCTCGCGCACAGGGACCTTCTTCCCCGCGGTCACCTTGGGCGGGACAACCTTCGACGTCGCCTCCTTCTCCTGCTTCCTAATCACCAGAGGGTCGACGAACTTCGCCGACCCGTCCATGCTGATCCCCAGCCCGAACCGCATGTCCGTCGAGCGCGAGCGCATGCGTGAGTGCAGCGGGGTGTTTGGCGAGGCAGCTGCGATGGACGACAGCCCGTACGTGGACTGCGCGCGTAACCGCGGATTGCTGGGCGACGGCGACCCGCCCTTGAGCTTCGAGTTGAGCGAGAACCGTGCGGACTTGCCGATGGTCTCGTCGTGGAACCCGTCATCGTCTTCTTCTTCTTCCTCCTCCTCGTCCGTGCTCGTGGGCGTGTCCACAACAGCCGATGAGAAATACGCAGTGCCCGTTTGCTGAGCGGGCGTCGACGGTCTCTCAGCGTCCGAACGGGAGACGACCGGCTCGCCCAATGCAACCGTGTACCTCTTCCTTGGGGTAGGGCTCACACTGGAGGACCTCGCAGCCGGCATGCGTGGGGCCGGTAGAGGATCCGCGCCGGGACTGTTAGTAAGGTCCATCGGAGACGTAGACCTAGGCAAACCTGTCGTAGAAGTGTTCTGAATCTCAGCCGACATAGGCAGGCCGGATATCGTGACCGTCTGTGCTCGCGTGTTCGAGCTCAGCGACGCCGGCGGAGAGCTTGCCGGAGAAAATATACCCTGGCTGAGGAGCCCGGAATCCGGCGGGCTGGCGTAATCACCCGTTGGGTAAGGCAGCCGCGTCCGGGAGGCCGACTGCCCGCTGACGGGAGGACTGGTGGACTCTCGGCCTCTTGACGGAGTTTGTAGATGACGGACTGCGTATGAGGAGCTGGCTGAAGGCGCCCGTGCCATGGAAGATGTGGAGTTGCGAGAGGCGACTGAAGAAAGATTGGCGGGAGCGGTAGCAAGCTTGGCGATTTCGCGTCCGAGCTCGCCGATGCGGCCTTGCACTTCCGCAAGTTCTTCCCGTAGTTCCGAGAGCTCAGCAGAATCAGGTTCAGCGCGCGGCTCGGGATGGTCAGCAGGCGCAGATGTCGACGAAGCCTCCTTTTCTTCCCTCTCCTTCTCCTTGTCTACAAGCCACTTCTCGACATCACCCATCCGTTCTTCGAGGGCACGGACATGGCCAACTGTCCACCTTTCTAGTTTCTCAAAACGTTTGGCAATGACGAGTAATGTTCCTTGAACATCAAGTGCTCCCTGCGAGTCGAACTGCGCATACAAAGGAGGCGCCTCTTTATGCGGTGAATCCCTTCCTTCAGATGTGCGCATAGGTGATGCGGCCAAACTGGGCGGTGTACTAGGGGCAGCTGATAATGGTCTAGGCGGCTGGAGAGGAGTAGTCGGATGGACCAGATTCCGAAACGAAGGATCAGCATACTTAGTCTGGCTGTTAGAAGGCCAGTCTTGACTCTTGCGGCGTTCCTTCTCCTTAGCCTTCTCCTCCTTCTCGCGTGCTTTAGTTTCCTTCACGAGTTGCTGGGCCGGCGTAAGCGACTCTTTGGTGGGAGTCAACTTGTTCTTAGCAGCTGCCCACCAATTAGACCCACCTTCCTTACTGGATGTCGACGGAGAAGGCGGAGTAGGCAAAGACTGGGAACGGCTGGGAGAGGGCACGGGTGAAGCACGCTGATTCTGCAGCATAGCCAGGACGCGGTCTTCGACGAGCCTCCTCTCCTCCGCTTCCTGAATGAGAATCCGTTCAGCCTCGCGGCGGCTCCTCTCGCGTTCCCGTTCTGCTTCAGCTTCAAGTTCAGCTTCGCTGGGAAGCATGTTAGGTGACCGGGGATTCATGTTGTTAACGAAGGAATTGACCCGCTGCGCGAAATTCGCGGCGAACTTGGTGATGGACGGTGTTGGCGAGTGCGAGCGACGCGACGAGCGGCCCCAGGTCCTATCATTGTCTTCTTCTTCATCGTCCGAGAAACTTTCGTCCGCGGTGAAACCATTCCGGAGAGGAGACGGGGGTCGTCCGAGTCTCGGTGAAGCGAGTGCCCCCCGTTCTGGTTCAGGCTATGGAAGCACATTAAGTAACAGAATACATTGTATTTAACACGAAACGCACGAGATTGAGAGGGCTCGGCGGTGGTAAATTCGGGGAAGTCATTCTCCTCTCCGGTTTCGTCGTAGTGAGCGGCGGCGGGACCAGACTGCTTGACGAGGCACTCGCAGCCGACATCGTCGATCGGTGCGATGGAGACGCCATCACAGGCAGTCCTGACCGTGTCGACGAGCCGGGCAGCGAGCTCGAGTTGAATGTTCAAGTCGAACACAAGGCAGTGGCGCGGGGCCTTTAGGCGCAGGCTGCGGCTCTCGATTTACCACCACCTCAAACCCTCCCCGGCGCCGATGTCCTCAGCGATGGCGAGCACGTCGGCCAACTTAGAGCCTCTGTTTTCCTTCTTGTCAACATCCTACGCTACTTTAGAACAGACATTTAATAGGATACCAGGTTCAGCCGTCATCGCCCGTTATGTCAAGTCATCGCATCAGAACGACCCCGGACGCACTCTGCTGGAGCTGTTCCTGGCAGCTTTCGCTATTTGGACGTTATTGCAGTCACGAACACGAGCAGACAAGGATGATAGACACTTTATAAAGTTTACGGAAAAGGTGAGTGCCCCTCTTGACTGCGGACGCGTCGGTCTGACTCCTCGCAGGAAATTGACGAACTTGTCAACGAATGGACTCCTGAGCCTCTCGCCGAGCCTTTGTCGCCCGAGGAACAGAAGGAGCTTGAGTCAGTACCGGTTATTGTGGGTGCCCAAGGGCCACGACCGAAGCTTAACACGGGCAAGACCGTGCTTAACTTCACGGGAACGAACTTCACTGGGTTAGCTGGGAACGAGGGCATCAAGGAGAAGGCTATTGAGACACTGCGAAAGTATGGTCTGGGTAGCTGTGGTCCGCCTGGCTTTTATGGCACTGTCGGTGAGTCGCAGCGTAGGTAACTATCTACGCTATTCAACCTGACCCGTTTCCCTAGACGTTCACGTGCAACTGGAGCACGACATCGCCGACTTCTTGGGCACGGAGGACGCTATCCTGTATGCCCAGGGATACTCCACCATCTCGTCTGTCATACCAGCCTTTGCTAAACGTGGAGACATCATCGTCGCTGACCGCGGCGTGAACTTCGCCATTCAGAAGGGTATCCAGATCTCCCGTTCTACCGTACGCTGGTTCGACCATAACGACCTCAAGAGTCTGGAAGACGTGCTTCAGGGTATCGCAAAGGAGCGGAAGAAGAAGAAGGCGCCCCTGACCAAAATGTTCATCGTCACTGAAGGCATCTTTGAAAAGGACGGAGTCATGACCGATTTGCCGAAGCTGGTGAGTCCAACGTGATAGCAATCTTTACGTGTGATATTCATGAAGGATGTCTTCGTAGATCGAATTAAAGTACAAGTACAAGTATCGCTTGATTCTGGACGAAAGCATCTCCTTCGGCTCCGTCGGTAGGACTGGTCGCGGTCTGACAGAACTCTTCAATGTTCCGGTAAGAAAATACATGTAGAGGTCGGTCAAACCCATCTCACAGGAAGTTCAGGCATCTCAGGTCGACATGTTGGTTGGCTCCGTGGCAAATGGTCTTGCTTCCTGCGGAGGTTTCTGCGCTGGCTCGAAATATGTCGTGTACCATCAGGTATGTATTTTATTCCATTTTAGTGATAATCCACTCAACAGCCGTGCGTAACCAGCGTATCAACAGCTCTGCATTTGTGTTCTCTGCCTCGATGCCGCCGCTTCTCTCCGTAAGCGCTTCAGAGGGTGTCAACATTCTCCGCAACACGCCCTCGATCCTGAGCACCCTGCAAGAAAACATCCGCACCGTCCGGGGTATCCTGGATAAGCTCGATTGCATCACCATCCCGTCGCACCCGGCCAGCGCTATGATCCACATCTACATACGCACGCCAACGCCGACGCTCCAGATTCCAACCGGATCAGGGAAACCCTCGAATCCAACATCGATCCATCCCCGCGATCCGCCGACGTTCGACATCGAAACTGAGGAGCGGTTGCTGCAGGACGTGGTGGACGAGGCACTGGCGCAGGGCGTCCTCATCACTCGTGCAAGGAGGCTGCGTGGTCAGGAGATGGTCGAAGCACGACCCAGCATCCGGCTTGCTGTCAGCGCCGCATTCTCCAAGAAGGAATGTGAGAAGGCGGCGAACGTGGTCAAAGCCGCACTGGTCAAGGTGCTTGGGAAGAGGCGATAGATTAGACAAGCGCTGTCTGCGACATTTTATCCTCATTGGCTTATTGAGAAGTATACCTACTTTATTCACGAATAACACGATCCAATTCTTGTCTGCTGACGCGAGGAATAAATGAAGTGCGAGTCTCCGTCACCCGCTCCGGGGCCACTCTGCGGTCTCACAGGGGTCATTGTCGAGACGGTCGGACACCATCTCCAATTCCACACTTGATATCGAGCGATGCGTACTGGATTTGCACCCATCACCATCAACTGTCCTCCAGGAATAGTACATCGCTTCGTGTGAGGGGTCCTTCATTAATAGTACCATATTATAGTGCGTAATTGGTTATGCAAAGTCCGGGCTTCTGTGATGCAAACGAAAGACATGACATGCTAATGAATAAAAGAAGATGCACCCGCAAAACTACTACCACGGATATGTCCCATTGTCCAGTGATATCATCAACCTACGAGATCATGACTGAGCCAAAGCCCGGTCGATAGCGGCATTGATGGAGGCCTTCCGAGAGGTCAAATCAACCCCGAACTGGTCCTCCAACTTTGTGCGTATCTCCCGCTTAGTGATAGTAGTCAAATCAGCGTTTCTGAGAATTTCTTGAACAGCCCTTTCTATCTCAGCATCCGAGGGGCCAGAGGTGGGCAAGTCGAATCCCAAGTAATTCGTCGGTGGCCGTGACGGCGCGGGTTCGTAAAGCATGCTGCCTGCTTCGCTCATCGGTCGGAGCTGAGGAGCCCCAAAGGCACCAAGGGGAGTGTTGCGACCAGAGTTGTAACCAGGCGGGGGTTGATACATATTTTGGGAGGGTGCCGGTGAATAACTCCGTGGCTCATAGTATGTCTCATGGCCATACAGAGACGCCGTCCGAGATTCCGCATATCCTGCGTTGTTGAACTTGTTTGGCGGTACCCACGAACCGATGCTATGATTTGACTCCTTATCCCATAGCTCGTTCTCCTATAGTCCAAGATCAATTATGGTAAATCGGCTTCCATAAAGACGGGTTCAACGCACATATTCATTCCAAGATTTCAATGGGATCACGCGAGGATCAAATTTGCCCTCGTCCTGTCCGTGGCGTAATGAGCAACAGAAGAGATAAAATGACGGATAATGCTTACGTGCACGATGATCTTCTTGCCCTTCTCGCCCAATACGACACGTGTTTGACCCCATGAGAAATCATCCATGCGCCAGAAGGAGTATAGCGGGAGCAGGAAGGAGAATACGGGAATGGCGAGGATGTAGAAAACCATCCAACCGATCATGTCCCACTTCCGCCGAAGCACAAAGACCAAAGCCTGTACACCATAGATGGCGGCAATCATGATAAGCGAGAGTGTTGGGATATTCTTCCCTTCTCCTGCCACGAGGTATATCAAGTACACAATCTGTGAGTGGGGATAAACGTCAACTCATATCGGGCCGAGCAGATATCTGGAACATACGTATGCCACGGTCACGGGCTGGATTAGGGTAGACAGCAAGTCTAGCAGAACGATGAAGCGCATGGAGAAACAGCAGAAGCCACACAATTGATCCAAGAATATGAGCTCTCCCAGATTGTGCACGGTCGAGTTGATCCACCGACGACGCTGAGAAAGAAGAACTTTCCAGTCATCAGGCGCTACCGTGTACGCATGAGCGTCCCGAACGAACTGGGTCTTGAAATTAGGGAAGTGCTTCAAGAGCAGGGTAGTCAGGTATCGATCTTCTCCAAGGTGAAGCAGGTTCTTCATATGAAGCGTATCGACACGGTTCTCAGAGTAGTCTTGGATGATCTGGTTCGAGATGAACAAGGGTTTGTGGGTGTCTGGCGTGCGCAGCCGATAGAGCGTGAAACAACCGGGAAGACAGGTAACAGACCCGAAGAGACTTTCGAACGCCTTGGCCATGTGATGGGATATAAAGTACTCGTACACCTGGCAGAGGTTTATTCTCATTGCACAGAGAAGAGCAAGAAGGTCATACCTGCATCATTGTGATGATCGACTGCTTCGCGTTGGCAAGCGACGTCTCTCCACAGACACCAAGGAGTTTTTTGTCTCGAATCATGCTAGTTTTAAAGTTAGATGTGCTCCACCGGAAGCCAACGGGTCCACTTACGCCGATATCAAGCGATTAACGGAGAATGGGTCCACCGTTGTATCAGCATCAACCATGAACAGGTACTCGTAGAAGGTAGGGTTAACACCAATCACGTTCTTGATCTGGTGGTAGATCTCCAACTCCAAAGGATTCATGGGAGCATTGAAATGCACCTGGACACCAAATGTGTCAGAGCAACATACAGCAGCCTGTAGCTGACTCACCTTGTTCAGGAAATGCATCAGGAGCATCTGAGAATCACGCTTGCCACGATTACCGGGTCGAGATCGCTCAGTGGGCTTGCCAACCTTGACAATCACGAGATACGGGACTACATGGCCAGCGACTTCGTACAACCCTGAGTACACCTTGCCCATATTATGCTGTTTGGCGCCTTCGCCGAGGGAGAGGAAGCTCAGGGGCTCGGGATCCTGATTAGGGTCAGCGCCGAGGATATCAAGAACGATGCGAGGCGTAGGGCGATCATTGCCAGAACCAACGATCATCCCATCGCAGATGACTACTAGAAGCTTGCGCTTGTCGTCGTACTTCATCTGCGCGAGGGAGTCGATTGTCCTCCGTAACGACTGCTCTCCTTCAGTGTAACAAGGAACCTGGCAAATCACGAATTTGTCGTGGTCCTCAGGTGCTCGTTCAGCACTGAGATTGATGGACGCAATAAACTTGAAGCCGATGACGCTGACCATGATGATAGACAGGATAAGCAGAATGTATGTGGCAAATAAGCACTGCGGCGACTGGCGATTGTCGACCTTGCCGATCAGGAAAAGATTCCTGAGACAGACTTTCTGCCGCTCCAGTACGTCCGAGCCAATATTGAGCCCATCGATAGCCTTGGTGACATCCCCTCCAGCGTCGTATGTGAAGATATCGATCACAGAAGAATGCATGAAGTTTGTATCGACACTAGGAGCTTGCATTCCATCTGGAGCTTTCGTGAAGGGTGGGCTCTTGATATACGTCGTCAAGTCGTACACCAGACCGTTGTAAATGCCCACAGCCTTCTTGTTGGAAGCCATGTTCCGGATTTCCTTGGGGGTGTACCCCATGAAGCCGACGCGGTTCTTCCATCGCATCTGGGTCATGACTTCGAAGTACCAGTCAGGGCGAGAGTCATTGGTGAAGGCTCGGAAATCGTGGTATTGCGCATTCGGATCGGTGTTATTGGTCGAGTCAAGAACTACGTAGGGACTCACGGACCCTGACACTCCGTTGCATAATGCGCTGACCTGCACCGAAGACTTAGTACAATTCTACGTCCATTCAGGAAGGGATTCATACCTGGACAGGAAAGATGTTGTCGGACGAAGTGCCTCCGTATTTCAGAATGCTCTTCGCCGGGACAACAGATACCATTCTCTGGTGGGTAGCCGCTATAGTGGTGAGGTCAAAGACTTCGCCACGGATAGACGTGTACACGTTATTCGGGCTATCTTTGGAGTTGTGCGACGCCAGCTCGCTAGTACTGAAAACATGCTCCGTTGGGCAGATAACGTTGCCGAGGACAGCGATGACAAAGATCGCGCATGCACAGACAAACCAGATGATCATATTGAGGGCAAGCTTCTCGCGCCAGGCTTGCTGTACGTCTGGGCGTTTCATCCGCCCTACCCACCGGATGCATGGTGTCGGAACCCACCAAGTCAACATCCAACATAATGCAACCCATCTGCGGCGAGCAGAACTTTCCTTCAGGACTTCGGTAGTTTCGCCTTCTTGAACATCAGCGGGAAGAGCCTCCTTGTCCATCAAAGCCTTCCTGTCGGCATTCTGGAACATGTTGCGAGATGGGGCGTAGGATTCTGTTCCGAAATTCGACACGGAGTCGTCGCGGTTGCTTGTCAGCCTGCTACGGCCATCGAAGTCGTCACTGCGGACAGACTTGCTCTCGTCGTACTCGTCATCGTACATATCCGCGCGCTGGAACGGAGATGCGTGAGAGACGAGCGGCAACGCCTGGCTAGACTGCCCAAAGGGATCACCGTAGCCGCCGTCGTACGGAGAGTTCTCGGGGGCACCAGGGGTAGAGTAAGGAGCATAAGGATCACTTGTATGAGTGAGGCCTGCTTCTGCCTCTGCGTCACGGAGCCGGTTGCGTTTCTGCTCCTCAACGTCTTTTGACCGCAGGTGGTCTTCGAGCTTATGGAAAGCGGCTTGAGATAGGAACACCTCCATTTCCTGTCAGAGGAGAAAAACGCAAGCTGACACTTTACACACCTTATGCTGGCCAATAACGATGTCTTGGTCTTGCTGACCCAATGCCGTCCTGGCTTGCCCAATCTGTTCCCATGGTCCTCCCTCATGCACATTGAGCGAGGCCAATGATTCCTTATACCTCTCCACAAACTCGTCTGGCGTCATGTTCACCTCGAAAACGTTGATGAACCGCCGTGCGATCTCTGGTAAACCCATAGCCCTGACCTGCCCCTTCACAGACCGACCCTCAAGCTGATTGGGGAGCTGCGAGTCGTTGGGGGTAATGCAGAAGACATACCACGACTGTGATTCCTCCAGAGTCTCGAACAAGGTATCAAGAGCGCTGCAGAATTCACCCGCAACGCAGGGAGCCCCGCCACCAGACTTGGCTGCGGTCTGGCCTTCATCCTCGTCCTTATCATTCTCCTCGATCTCGGTAAGCATGGTAGGCTTGCGCTTGATCGTGTTCTTTCGACGAGTAGAAGGAGCCCGCATGGGCTTCTGGGGCTGCTGAGCCGCGACAATGGTGTCTTCATTGCGGGGATGGGCCTGGGTCGCGATGGCTTTGGCTGAGAAGAGACCCTTTACAAAGGGGTTAGCGGATCCTGAGCCGTCACTGCCTCCGACTTCGCCGGCATTCTGGTGAGCGCCACGCAAAAGAGAAACGAAATCGGGGTTCACAGCATCTAAATTCCTCTCGAGGAACCCTTCCGAGGAGTAAGTGACGGGTCCGTTATAGTGATGCACAGTAAAGGTAGGGTATCCCGAGCGGTCAATTGATCCCATCTTGAAAGACGAGTGGTTACCCCATCGCTTGCCGAAGGCTTCGACCATACTATGGTCAGTCTTCTTGGGCATCCTCAACGCCTGGTCATCCATGATATGGATAAGACCTCCTGGCTTGTTCTGCAACAAGCGCAGGCACTCTGAGTTGTCGAAATAAGGCACCTGCGGTACGTAGTTGCTCAGCCCCTCTGAGGCATACTGGGCTGTATCTCTCTCGAAGATGCGCTTGTGGATGAAGTTGTGCAGGCGCTCGTTAGCGAAGTTGACACAGAACTGATCCAGAGAGTTAGGCCTGCTCGTCATATTCTGCGGACCGGGTAGGTCGAACAGAGCAATGAAAGTGGCGAAATCCTCTTTGCATAACTTCTGGTTGATGTGCTCGTTCAGCCATGCAAAGAGCAAGGAGTACAATGTCTTCGCCAAGTCGTCCCTGTTGTCGGAAGCACCGTCTGGGTCAAGGAAAACAGTGCACAACTCCTTCCTGACTAGCTTGGTCTTGTACGACAGCGCTGCTTCCAGAGCTGCTGGCTGAACGCCAAGGAAATCCGCTACAATTCCCAAAGTATCCGTGTTCCTGACCACGGCAGCATCCTCATTTCGGTGACGGTCGATGGTGAACTCAAGGTTACCGAGGTGAAGGATAGCAGCAACGAGCTGACATGTCTGCGCAACATGTCTCTTTGAGAGACCCACGTTCTTCATCGCCATCTTGAGTTGCTCGAAGCGTGCACCGTCGTCTCCCCCACCGATCGGGCCCCGGCTAGAAGCAGCAGTACGCTGCCCCAGGTAGCGATAGTTTGCCCTCTCGTCTAAGTGCATGTGTTGGCGCTCCTCGGGAGAGGCTCCCGCAACTAGGTAATAGAATATATGGAAATTGCGCTCTCCAGAGGGGACCTGAGCAACTCGGTTGCGCTCGAGATAATAGTCAAGGGTCTTCACACCGCAGAGTCGGCCACGCTCGGTAAACTGGAGTTCAGTGTACTTGCCATAACGAGATGCGTTCGCATTGAACAGGGTGCGAGAATTGCCAAACGTCTCGAGAATGAATTCAGCAGCAGGGACTTGGTGCGCCAGCTTGGACCCTTTCTTCCCCGGGCTGCTCACGCTCAACTCGAGCAACGTCTTGATCGACAGTCGGCGGTTTTCTGACTTGCCGCTGCCAGTTTCACCGCTTCATTGCGAGTTGTTAACGTCTCAGGTAGCGTGAATGAAACGAGAACATACCTCAGGAGAATACTCTGATCCTGGCCGGTGCGACGCATGTGGTAGTACGCATTGTTAGCGAGCTGGAAGACGTGGGGTGGTAGCGGTATCTTTTCCTGCGACGTATCCCGATACTCTGCAGCATACTTGTGCATGACAGAGTCTGCATTGCTCGGCACATATTTGTGGGGGTTGAGGGCAACGATGGCAGACGTTCCAATCGCCGTATAAATATTGTCAGACATAAACCTTTCACGAAGGCATGATACGATAGCATCGTCGGAGATGGGTGCAAGTTGCGTCAAGTCCGTCACCGATTCGAGCCGTTGGTGGAAGCTCGTTCCGCTCGACTGCCGTTTCGAGGCCATGATGGCAACACGACCGGCGTTCCAGCAAGTCCGACTTGAATAAATGTGGTGCCGCGAGCCAGGTAAGAAAGAGAAAGACGAGAAGGTGGAAGGAAAGGCCGGGCTGCCTCAGCAGCGGTCGCGGTGGTTGCGAGCAGAGACGTCGTCGTATGTTCGCACGGGGGGCCTACCACGCGCCTTATGGCAGTGTGCATCGAGAACAAGTCCATCATTCGCTGCATGGGGTATTCACTGCACCGCTGCCAGCTCCTGCTCGAGGGGTTCGTTCTTTCAGACAGGGAGTACATTGTCTCTTATATAGTACAGAGAAGTAAATATACAGCTCGAAGCATGCGCAGTCGTGTACAGGAATAAAACCTGCCGGGGACGACAGTACCGAACATACACCGTCATGAGACTGACAGGATTAGCTGCCCGTGGGTGCAAACCAGCACTTGCTAATCAAAGGGCACAGGACGAATTCCGGGTCCGGAGAGTCTAAAAGCGTCTCGTTTCTCGTCGGCGGCGGCAGCACCGAAGACAGACGGCACAGGAATACCACAGCAATCTCCCCATCCGACCTCTCTTTGGCCGGCGCCGCCGGTATCTTCTCCACGGGCATGGTCGTGACCCCAATGCTCGTCATCGGGGTTCTGAGATTGAGGAGGGAGAGGACCATCGTAGGGCAAGATTGAGCCGAAGAGGAAATGTTGGATAACCGGTAGCTTGCCCAGCACTTCCGCCTGGTACATCTTGATCATACCGGAGTTGACTTTATCCCATGTTTTAACCTGAGACATATCTCAATGGCTCATACCAACGAGGACTGATTACTGGCGGGACATACCGCTGAAATATCATCGAGCATCGGGGAGTGCCATCTCAGCGACGCTGATTTGACCTGTCGAGCGGATGCCAATTGAGCAAACAAATTATCCAGGGTAGCCACGTACTGAATTGATGAATTGTATGCATGCAAAGTACATGTAATGTTTTGAATACTCCTCAACTATCTCAGGATCATGGATGGCCTTCGGGCGAATATACTTATGACCTGTGTCTCTACCATAAATATTTTGACGCTGACGAAGAGTACGTAGGAAACGGCACCTTTCAGTTGCGCTGCTCCCCAAAGGAAAGGCAAGAAGTGATAATCGTCCAATCCCCATACACCATGAGATCCAGCAGGCTCCAGCCAATAGGTCGACTGAAGCACCCGCATGACTTGAACATATCTAGATTGTTCGTTCAGGATACCTTACAAATTATCAGCCTCTGGGGTGTAACACTGACCTCCAGAATATTTTAATCACGTCTGATGTATGATCTGACGCCTGAAGAACTCCGAGTCGCTCAAGGCATATCCTGTGTGTTGAGATAATGAGTTCGTTGCAGCTCGTACATAGGCTATGTCGTACAGCCAGCACAAGAAGTTCAGTTCCATTCCGCTTCCATAGTCGATACGCGTCCTGTTGCCCCAGGATTCACAGAAATACACGGAGATTTCTTGAATGGCTTCCTTGGGCAGATTTGGAAGGCGAGCATGTAGAACCTCTGCATTCTATGCGCCTATTAGCTGACGTTCCCAACCGCCACGACACGACGTGTTGCTTACCTCTTGTACTTTGTCATAGAATGTTCTGAACGCAGGGTTCCCGAACCGCGACGCCTTATTATCAACAGGAGGCGTGTCCTTTGCAATACCCTCTACTTTATCAAGAACATCCAAGACGGCGAGGACGCCCTGGATGGCGCATGAGCTTGGACATGCCGCAGGAAGGGTACTGGCGCACAGGAGATTCAGCGACTGGATCGGTCAATTTAACTCCAATAACAGCGGTGTTCAGGCTCTCGATAAAAGAAACAATGTCTTTGTGCGTCTGAGACGCCTGGAAGGCTTCCAGTTGCTCTTTGGACAAAACAACTTTGCGAGGACGTTGGTAGGACATTGAAGATGACAGTGGCGCGCGGAAGTGGACTTCGCTAAATTGCGACTTTCGAGATTTGCCTTTTACGTTGCAATTGCTTTTACGTCTGCCATCTCTCTTTCTCTTGATCACCGACTACACACTGCACTGGACCGCAATGCCTACACCTCCTGATCTCTTGAGAAGCTCATTAGAGCAACATAACAACACGTTTGAATCGTTACTGAAACTGATTCCTGCGAAATATTACATCGTCGAGGATGAGACGGAGGAACAGGTCTGTCACAATTATCTGAACAACCCGGAGCTGGTCTGGCAGGACCGTTATGTCAAAATGCTCATGCTGTCTTAGGCCGCATCGAAGTATCAGAAGCACTCTAAGAAGACGAAGGCTCCCAAGCAGGCTATAAAGGAGATGTCGAAGAAGGCGAAACGCGAAAAAGTGAGATACCGGGGTACCATGCTGTCACCGCTACATGCTCACATAGGGCTGTAGCTCGATCCAAAGAATAACAAGACGATCCTTGATATTCAAAATGAGGCTGCTCAGAGACAGGCTGTCGCGAAAGGGAAACGCAGGGCAGACTCGGGTGAAGATTCGGACGGAAATGACGACGCAGACGCCATGGATGTGGACGCCGATAATGTCATTTTGGGGATGGAGACTTCCACAGGAGAGGACATGTCTTTCGTACCTATGCCGGAAGCTGGAGGTATTGAAACGCTACGTCAAAAGCTGCACTCTCGCATGGAACAGCTGCGCAAGGGAAAACGGGGGGAGGGTGATCAGGCGACCAGTAAAGACGAGCTGATAGAGGAGCGGAGAAAGCAGAGAGCGATGATGCGCGAGAGACGGCGAAAAGAAACTAAGGAGAAGATCAGACTAGAAAAGGAGAAGAAGGAGAAGCCGGGCAAGGACAAGAGTAGAGACAAGGGCAACCAGAGCAAAGTGCGTCGTCCGAAGTTTGATTCATGCTGTACATTTATTGATTATTTCTGCTTAGCCAACTTCGTTACTTGTCGAGCAACCGTCGACTTCGAAAGCTGGGCCGTCTCGGGATCCCAAGGATACTCTCACAAATGTCGCCTTCTCTGCCATTGCGGGATCACCAGGCATCTCCAACAAGAAATTGCAACATGTGAAGACGACGTCAGACCCCAAACAGGCCTTGCAACAGCTAGAGACGAGGAAGGAGAAACTCGCTGCCCTACCTGAAGAAAAGCGCAAGGCTATAGAAGAGAAATCCAAGTGGGAGAAGGCTGAAGCTAGGATTGAGGGTGTTAAGGTCAAGGATGACGAGACCCGACTGAAGAAAGCGGCCAAACGGAAAGAGAAGGAGAAAGCAAAGAGCAAGAAAGCTTGGTATGTTCAGATCATGCTATCAACTCCGAACGCGGTGCTAACTTCGCCTTTTAAGGGATGAGAGGAAGAAGGAGGTTCGCGATCAGATGGCTGCTAGGCAGAAGAAGAGAGCAGACAACATCGCTATGCGGGCTGAACGACGGAAGGGTGGGAGTTCTGGGAAGAGTAAAGCGAGGCCTGGCTTCGAGGGGAAATCCTTCGGGAAGTCCAAGAAAGCCGCAGGTAATCGCAAAAAGTAATAGTGGAAATTAACCTACCATTTGCCCATATACTATCTTATTACCTCTCTCCTTTTTAATGCCCTCTGGGGCCGCGTAGTCATCGCAAGTCTCCCTTTTTGCATCACTCTCAGTCAACTTCCGGTCCTAAGCCATTCCAAGAAGTGTGGCAATATGGCACATACGCGAGTCACGTGATCCCAACCCCGCTCATGGAGGTGCAGCGTATCATTTCAAGCAGGACGCCACAACCTGCCTCATTCTTTACCTGCTGCAGAGCACGCAAAGGCTACGTTTGCTGTACTTGACTGGCATGACGAAGGCGTTCTAGACGGTCTTCAACGGCAGGCACATTCCTTGGCGCGGGTACAAGCAGCCCAAAGCATCCAGGACCCACAACCCGAAACTGGCAGGGCACAGGAGCGTTAAGACGTCCTTGGAGGGCTGACACGAAACCAGGTCCGTTTACGAGCTGGAGAGTGATCTAGGACACAAACTTGACATCGATCTATCTGAGCAGCAATAACAGGCATTCTGGACAGTCTTGGGCTGCATACATCGTCTGGTGCTGGCGCACCCGCCAGACATTATCTTGAAGGTATACTAGGGCGAACGAGCTGAAATGCACAGAAGAAAATCGAGCCATGAAGACGTGCCAGTGTCCAATACTGAGCACACAGTCTCACTGATTGGACGGGATGGAAGCAATTCGCCCAAAGGAATACATCCGGGTGCCACAAGGAATGTGCAGAATGACATGACTCCTCCACGTCTGAGCGTAAACTCTACACCGCTGGAACCACCGCCTGGCTTTGGGGCGTCGCAATTCTACCCCAATTTACCACCGTCAGCAGGCCCTTTTCGTACCAGCTTCTCCTTCAATTCGTCTGCTAATGCCACGAATGGTAACGGTGCCGCTCCTCCTTCTCCGTTGCGCGCTTCCTTCTCGAAGTCTGGGCACTCCCGTACCAGATCGACGTCCGGGCCTTATGCCTCCATCGTGCCGTCACCTTTATCACCGTCCTTTTCTTCACAGTCGGTCTCTTCATCCGAGTCCTTCTCTTTTCCTCAAGATGAGCGGTTGAGTCAAAGTTCATCTTCGTCCTCTTCCATATCGGGACCTTCAATAGGTGCCCCGCCAAAGAACTACCGCCGTCATTCACGTATAAATTCCCGTAATTTATCCATCTTCTTTCCCCGGCCAGGGGCGTTGCCCCAACAAACTATCCTGGAAGACGGTGCTCAAGAGCTGGAGTATGACATTGAGCCGCAGGGTGTGCCCTTGCCCTCGATGGAGAGCGCTCCGACTCTGCGCTCCCGAGTGCCCGAGAAATTAGGCGAAGGGTTTACATTCGGTGCGCGGCCTCCAAGTCAGTCTGATGAGCAGGATGAGCCACATTTGCCTGCCTCCGCCACGCATCCCATGACAGCGATGTCCTCCCGGCCGTCTAAGCGGGGACATCACCATCGGCATTCGCTATCGCATAACTTCTTTTCATTTCTTGAACCTGGAGCCGAGCAGACGGACTTGCAGACAAACCCTACCCCGATGCCGGCTTCTCCGTGGAATCCGGTCTCGCCTTTCAGCTCGGCCGTCTTCCCCAAATCTGCGCAGCCGACTCAGACAAGCTTCGAACCCAGTGCGTCCGAGAAGAGTATACACCAGTCTCTAGACAATACACTAGACTTGGAACCTCGCCATGTAACATCTGCTATTGCTATCTTGTGCACTGCCGCTCAATTCTTACTCGGTGCGTGGATGTGGGTGCGTGGGCAGCAAGTCGGGTCGCTCGCGTGCACGGGGATGGGATATTGGGTTGTCTTCGACGCTTTTGGACTGGGCCTTGGCCAGCTCCTCCCTGCGTACTTGTCAAGCCGAAGTATGCAAGCTAAAATCCGACGGCCTTACGGGTGCGTCCAGTCACAGGTTTGCGGACCCTATTGACGAAGCGGTCTGGATAGGAACGCGCGGATAGAGACGGTACTCCTGTTCGCACAAGCCATATACCTCATGTTCTCAGCCGTCTACGTCTGTAAGGAGACGGTGGAACACTTGTTGCTGTCCGTTGGAGAGGAGGGCCACCACCACCACGTTGGTGATGAGACTGCCGGCCTATATGGGTAGGTTCCTTGTCTCAAGCGTCTGTCGTTCCAATGCTCAAACTTAGATTGTTCGTAGCATTGAGTTTCCCGTCTTCACAATCCTTTCATCTGTCGCGTCTTTAACGGGCAGCGCTCTGCTTTTCAATAATCACGCCAAGCTTGTGAATGGTATGCCCTCTGTTCTACTCGAGAGTAAATCCTGATCACGACGTTCGTCTCCTAGTTGCTGGCAACTATCTGCCTCCTATGTCAGCTATCGTCCGCTCCGCTTTGTCTCGCTACCCAATGCCCTCATCATATACCCATCCTCTACCTACCAACCAACTCGGAATCCTGCTCTCTAACCCATATGCCTTATCGCCTATATTATCTGCATCGCTATTACTGGTCGTCGTCGCAATCGTCCCTTCGTGCGTTTCCAGTGGGGTTCTATGGCAGAATGTGCATGTTGACATTTCCTATGCTGCAGATCACAGCACCAGTCATTTGATCTATTGCTTTCATCTCTGGAAACCATCATGATGTTCCGAATATCCTACCGGGCCTGTGTTGCTCTCGGTGCTGTTCTGTTACAGACTGCGCCAGAGAGAGGCCTCCCAGGTGGCAGAATGGAGGCGTTCCTCCGGACCATGCGGGAGGTACGTGCCATGTCACCTCTTGTACGTCCGCTCGCTAATATACTCGCCTGTAGATGGAGCGGCATCCCGAGATCCTCCATCTACCTGCCCCACACATATGGCAGTTGACTGCCCCGCTTACACGGCCGAGCACCACGACAAGCAAGGCTGCGATGCAGTCCCTTGTCGTGACGCTCGAGCTGCACGTGAAGAAAGATATTAGCGACCGCGAGGTGGTCGAGTTGACCCGGTGGGCTTGGGAGAAGTGTGAAAGCGCTCTTGCCGTCGGGACAAGCGGAAGTAGAGGTGAGGCTGAAGTAGAGGTGACGGTGGGTGTTGTCAGAGGATGAGGCCCCTTCCCTGTGCGATATTGTCCGTCCGTCGCTTATTCCTTCTGGATCCTGTACAGTCTGAATTATAGCTCTGTTCCGGATACTCCGGTGCGTCCTTTGACATACGCTACACGTATCCCCCCGACATCGCCATCATACCCGGGATATCTTTGCGTGCCAGGACCCTGCACGGTCTTCTTGTTTGCCGTTTCTACCACCTTGACAAGAATGTACGTATAGGCGATAAGGCAGTCTCGCCAAATCGGCTGCGGTCGCTGCTCCTCGCTTGATTCCCTTCAATTCCTTCTTCCTTCTCCCCCCCCCCCCCTGTGTGTGTAAACGGTAGCGTAATCTACCTGCAGCAAGGCAGTGCGAGACAAACACGTGTAGCTTCCATTTCTTGCGCTGCACTTACGCAGTGGACGTCCTGATATAACTCTCTGGCTACCACCATGTTCTGTTTTATTTCGTGAAACGTTTCTGACCTGCTGCGCACTCTATGAATTCGTTTCCTACGTCTCCTGCTGGCGCCCGTTCTGCAGGTGCAATATCCCCCGGAAACACTCTGGTGTACCCTGTTACACCCAGTCGTATATCTGTACCATCACATCCTGTCGGTCCTCGCAGCGCGAGCCGGCCAGCGAGCATCAGCGAGCTCGCAGAACGAGCTCTGGAAGGCATATCGGAGGGTCCCAAAGACCTCAAGGCCTATTTACGCACCGCACAGAGGTCCCGCGATGTTGGCAAGGAGTATGTCCGCGCAGGCGATCTCGAGGCTGCCTTCGTCGAGTTCGCAAAGGCCGCTACGATTGTACTGGAGAAGTTACCTACACATCGGGACTACCATACGCTGTTGAACGAGTCGCAGCGGCATAATCTTGGATTGGTACGTTATGATTCAGTCATGCATGTGCTATGGTCGCACTCGGGCGTACAGCGGATGGATTTAGAGGAACTCCTCCTGGAGAGAGTCTTCATGCATGTTGAGGATTCATGTCTCGCCGAGCCTTGGTCGCTTATGCTCACTTACGCGTGTGTACGAGCGATTGGGCATGCTTTGACAGACTGGCCGTGTCTGGTCATCCCAATGCTGTCGAGCTGCACAGGACTGCGGTGCACTTCGGGGATCGACGTTGCTTTCGAGCGTCATGCACAGCCAGAGCATGGTTGACTTGCACTGATGCTGGAGTGTTTTCGAGTGATCAGACAGGTGCCTCTTTGAGTTCCGCTCATTGGATGCTTATGAGATTGGAGGGCTCTCGGCACGCTTAGAACGACATACAATGGTTATGTTGGATAATGGGTGAGACTGACAATCACCGCCTTCCCGTTCGATCCAGCTGATCCAAGCCGATTACGCCCCCACAGATGTCGTGCAAGCAAGGAATGACCAGAGATGCGGGCAAGCTCTGCCCAGATTTGTAGAGTCACCTGTCTAGCACACTCTGTCCTGTCTTTCCCATCACGTCTTTATCTACCATGAAATGGAATGCGATGCTAATATCTATCTACCACACAGAATGGGCAAGATATTCTGGACAACCTAAGTAAGATTAAACCAACGCTTGTGGAGCGGTACGAGCGCTGGCTTGCGTCCCAGTCAGACTCGTCGCCGTCCTCGGGCCCGCACACGCCGCAATCGTATCAGGAGGACCCGGGGAGCGCCAGGAGGAGCCGTGGAGAGCCGTTCCCGATCCAAGAGGAGGACGTGTACGGATCTATGAGAGATAAGAGGACGGACCCACCTCGAAGAGGGTACCCGCACGATGACGCCAGAGGAGGGAGCTCCGACGAAGAAGCGAGACGGAGGGAAGGAGTCGAGGCTGCTCGGCGGAGGCAGGCGGACGAGTACGCGCACCGTCAGCAAGAGGATGTCCGGAGGCGCGAGGAGGAGCTGCAGGCGCGAGAGGCTGCGGCGAAGGCAGCACGGGTCAGGGACGAGCGCGGGCAGGTGTACGGTCCTCGACTTCCTGATGGCGATGCCCTTGCCGGCAGATTTGACGGAATGAGGGTCGGCGACCGGGATCCGCAGCCGAGTCGCAACGAAGACGCGAAGAGGAGGGAGGAAGATGCTGCGAGGAGGATGGAGGACAGGCGAAGAGAAGAAGCCGAAAGTATAATGAGGCGACAACAGGAAGCAGACGCGGCTACTCGTGCGGCGAGAAGCCAAGTTACCTCCTCGTATCCCGTCACTTCGACGCTCAGCTCGTCGCGGCAATCCGCCTTCTCGCAGGAACAGGAGGGGATCGCCCGCAGGCAACGCGAGGCAGACGACGCAGCTCGTGCCGCGCGCCAATGCGTCCAATCCGGGTTGCCCGTCTCCGCCCCTCCAAATGTTATCAGCTCTGCTCAGCAGGCCGCTGCCATCCGGGACCGTGAGGAACATGCCAGGAGACAGCGGGAAGCTGAGGCGAGTGCGCGTGCTCGCCACCAAGCTACGCCAACAGCGTCGTCGGCCCTCCCAGCACCGACCGCTGTGACACCGTCGAACTCGCAATATTCATTCTTAGAGTCGCATCATATGAATGGCGTACCGATCATGCCTTTGGAGAGTCCGACCAAGTACGATGACGATTCTTCCACCGATGCATCTGTGAATGATGTGCCGTCCGGGTTAAGACCATCAGTACGGCGCGAGAAGCAACCTGAACGCTCACCATCCAAGCCCCCAAGGCGAAGGTAACTTAGCTGCTGGTGATTAGACCCAATTCTGTCTGACTGCTCTCTACTAGCCCTTCATATCCCGTTCCGGTGACCACCACTTCTCCTCCGCCGCCCGAGCTGGGTGCCATTCGGTACCCGTCACTGATGACCAAACACCAGATCGCGCAAGGATACGCACCTTCGTTGGAGTCTATGTTTATGCAAACCATGGGTGGACCCGCCGCCTCGAATCTTCTGCTCTTCGACGGTCAAGGATCCGACCCGTACTCCCATCTGTCCTCGATAGGACTGCATGGCGTAACATATCCTCAAATGCAGCACTCGCATCGCCAGCATCGTCCTCATCCTTCCAATGGACCTTCACCTGCCCGTCCGCCACAGCCATCTGCTCCTGTTGGGTCAGGATTGGAACGGATAACTCGAGCGGACTCGAAGTCGGACGGGAACGTCCGCGAGCTGAAGACTGTACATCTACCACGCGAATGCTTGCCTCGCTTCCTATCCATAGCTGCTGCCAACACCGCGCGAAATCGTGAGACATGCGGTTTGTTGTTAGGCAGGGACAAGGGCCACAAGTATGTTGTGTCCTGCCTCTTGATTCCGAAGCAGCATTCAACGAGTGATACCTGCGCGATGGACGAGGAAGAGCTCGTGCTGGAGTTTCAGGAAGAACGGAACCTCATTACATTGGGATGGGTGGGTCAAGGGTTTCTCACTTCCGGTGGTTCGCCGCGCTGACAGTGAATGTTTTCCTCTTTTATAGATCCATACACATCCTACGCAATCATGTGAGTCGCTGACTATAGTCGACCTGAGCCCCTATATTTGGATTAACCTTCGCATCACTCCAGGCTTCATGTCATCGGTCGATCTGCATACCCATGGCGGTTTCCAGAGGATGCTACCCGAGTCGTTCGCGGTCGTGTGCGCGCCCACATCCACTCCAAAGTGAGCCATGCCAGGCTTGTCGGGATTAGGCATGCTGACCTCATTTACATTAGCTATGGCATCTTTCGCTTGACGGATCCTCCAGGTCTTCAGACCATCTTGGATTGTCATGAGAAGGAAGCGTTTCATCCTCATCCTGATCTTCCTATATATACCGTGAGTCTATCCATGGATTTTACGCAAACGCAATGCTTATTGTACGGACAGGATGCCGACAAAGGTCATGTACAAATGAAGGACATTGGTGTAGAGATTGTGGACTTACGGTGAATATTCTTCGAACCTTGACATTTCCTGCGGGTCCTGTTTTCTGTCTATTTCTAAGCATGAGTTGGAGATCCATGTCCCATCATTGTACCATACATCACTGCATACTGTACTTTCCGAGATGTACGAATTGTAACGATTCGGGCGGGTGAAGCCTGAGATTGATTTTACATGTGAATTCGAGGTTATTGATATATGAAGCTGTCCGAGTAGTGAGCGCTGTACTTAGTACTCAGTGACTCGCCTTGGTTCCTTCGACCTTTAGCTTCGACAACTTTGATCGGAAAAATGATGCGCGACTTCACTCAAGCGGAAATCGAGGAAGAAGAGAGATATTTCCACAATGTAATGGAAACCTTCCGCCAGTACGCGGCGTACCAGGTGAATCCAATCCAACCGCCTAGTCAGTACAGGTCTTGAACTCATGTCGACCCTCGACCGCACATGTTCCTAGCTTGCAGCCAACAATCGACGCAGAAAGGACCTCTATACCCTTCCCTTGCCAGATCAAGAGTTGCTTGACGGGCTGGGCTATAAATCGAAGCTCGATGAAGTGGATAAGGCCATCATGGCGAACGCAGAGTTCCTGGTGGGCGTCATCCAGGATCCGGAAATATTTGCGCAGCCGGACGACGATGGGGGAGAGGGGGACGAACACGAGTCAACTTCAGGAAGCCACCCTGGTGGGCATTGCAATCGGTTTGGTCTTCACTGTAATAGTCTAAGGGATGTCTGACACACAGAATTCACGCACACCCACTCGCATGATGGTCCACACCATGGCCACACCCATTCCCATTCTCATGGTCCCCCACTGAACCTGAGCTCTGGCTCTGGAACAGCTTCAGGCTCTCAGAAGGCGAGACGGTACCGCCCTACCGACAACGACATGGATAAACTGCGAAGCACTCTGAAGCAGTTTGTACGCGACTGGAGTGAAGAGGTGACCATCTCATCGCGCCCTCACCGCTGGCTGGAAGGCTCATTTTTGCAGGGGAAAGCTGAACGGCACGCATGTTACAAACCGATGCAGGATGCCTTACAAGCGCACTTCGCCCACGTCCCGCTGGAAGAAAGGTCCTGATTGTGATGTCTAATCGATGACTGCTCCGCTCTCATTCTCGTCTTTCCCTTATGATGCATCACAGGCGATCCGTGCGTGTCCTTGTACCTGGTGCGGGCATGGGCAGACTAGCCTGGGATATCGCGAAATCAGGTGCGTATAATGGGAGACGCCTCGGATGCCTCATGCAACTACCAGGGTCTGATTTGAAGTTCTGACTATCATTTTCATTCTCGCTACGAACACCAGGCTTCAGATGTCAAGCGAACGAATTCTCCCATTACATGTTACTTTCTTCGCATTTCATATTAAACAGGTACGGATTAACCGCCAAGATCATTGCCAAATCTCCCACTAGACGCTACTGCCACTGCAGGACGACAGAGGTAGAACAGCATAAAATCTATCCTTATGTCCACAGCTTCTCCAATCTTCGAAGCCGGTCATCCCTTCTTCGACCAGTGCTCATTCCTGACGTTTTACCATCGTCCCTACCGCCTAACTCAGATTTCTCGATGGTTGCTGGTACGTTGTATCAGTTGGAATTGGCAAATACTGTGCTTACGGCTGAATCCTAGGCGATTTTGAAGAGGTTTACGGAAGTGAAGAGGAGCCTCAGAGCGAGCAGTGGGATGCAGTCCTAACATGTTTCTTCATCGATACTGTAGGTCTACGTTAGCCGAAGCTGACCTACAGGTCTATCATAACTGTCTCATCTAGGCCAAGAATATCGTGAACTATCTTCGGATCCTGCATAAAATCCTCGCCCCGGGAGGCGTGTGGATCAACCTCGGTCGGTTTCTCCCTATTTTTGTTTCCCCCTCATACTGAAGGTCTCTGGCATCAGGACCATTACTGTGGCACTTCGAGAATAACACTACGAACGACCCTTCCGTAGAGCTCGACCTTGAAGACGTCAAGGAGCTCGCTCGAAAGATAGGGTTCGAGCTTCATGTACGTTCCGTCTCTTTCTCCTCCCTGATCGACATGAGAGTAACCGTCGGAGCTGCTTTCTTGGGGCACACGCAATATTCAGAATGAGAAGACGATCGAGACTACATACGTTCACAACAAAGAGAGTATGTTGGGATATGCGTATCAGGCGGCATTTTGGTGTGCTACGAAGAAGGTCTGATGGGTCGGCCTGGTTCTTGCTTCTGCGTTATGTAGTGTAGAGTATCAGCAGTCGTGAGCATGAACTGCTGCCGATGCCAAGGAAGCCCGGGCAAACACTTGACTTAGTCATCACAGATCGACCAGGTTTGTGACTCGACCGGTAGGCTATAAAAGGGTGCATGCTTCATGTTCGTGAAGGAGTGACACAGAAGTGGCGATGTTGCTCGACTTCCTTACTCTCGACGTCTTCACGGACACACGCTACGAGGGCAATCCTTTAGGGGTAGTCCTCGTACCTTCGGCCGACGCACTCAGCGGAGAGCAAAAGCAAGCAATCGCGAAGGAGTTCAATCTCAGCGAGACCGTATTCATCTATCCTCCCGACCTGGTCACGGGGCGTGTCAAAGTCAACATATACACAACAAAGCAGGAATTATCCTTCGCTGGTCATCCTGTCGTCGGGAGCACATATTACCTCCTGGGTATTGGCCCGCTGAAAGGGAGGCAGGAGGCTGTCCTGGATATTCTGGCAGGTCTTACGCCGATTACCTATGACCCGGGCGCGTCACAGGCCTCCGTGAGGGTCGCGCACGATGTGCTCATTCATAAGCCCTACAAAGAGCTTCTGGGGAAGATCGAGGGCCTGACTGACGCTAATCTGGTGCAGTTGGCGGAGGGAGGTGTAGCCGTGGTGTCCATTGTCAAAGGGATGACGTTCCTTATGGTGCAGCTGAAGGATCTGGAGGCGTTAGAGAGCTTACGAGGCATAAGGGATGAGCTTGTCGTCGAGGGCAAGGGGGAGCGAAAAGACGAGAAAGATTGGCTTGTAGGGTTTGTCGGGACTTACTGTTTCGTCGTCACGGGTGAGACGACGGAAAACGGGGTGGTTCTGAAGAAAGTGCGAACGCGTATGCTTTATGGGATCGGGCAAGAGGATCCCGCCACCGGGAGTGCTGCTAGTGCATTCAGTGCATGGATGAGCTTGACTAGGGCGCCACAGGGAGAGGGCGAGCAGAGATACCAGATCACACAGGGAGTCGAGATGGGCAGGAGGAGCGAAATTGGTGTGATCGTGCGCCAAGGAGCAAAGGGAGTTAAGGAAATTAAGCTCCAGGGTCAGGCGGTGAAGGTAATGGAAGGAAAGATAGAGGTATGAGTCCTGACAGGGCGCACGAAATACTCGCGTTTCGGTCAGTGATCAGCCACGGAAGGTTCTTGGGAAGAGGTGTCGGGCTGGGAGATACTGAGTGTACCATAATACATTCATACAATCGGATCATTTGTGGCAAAGAGTCAGTCGCAAGCATTCCTCCCTATTCCTGCGTAGACAATCAGCGAAGTGACGTGCCTCTTGGGCGCCTGATAATGGGTTGTTTCGCTTCGGCAGCACTCCTGCGTCGACGTCGCAGAAGGTTTTGTGACACTGTCATTTGAATGCTTGACATGCCAACCGGGGACATCACCGTATATGCCTTTGTAGGTGCATCCTGTTCAGCAAGCGCACACCGGACTGACTCGCCCAGCTGGAGGCGGCTGAAGGGAGAGAGGATGAACTTCTGGAGACGTTGAGCAAGGCTCAAGCGTACGCGGAGTCGGAGGAGCCTGGCTGCTTGCAGTACCGCATCAGCTTTGACCCGAAGAACAAGCGGTTCGTCTGCGTGTTTGAAGTCTACGTACGTCGTGCTCTTATTGCATCGTCTACCACTTGGGCAACTTGCCTCAGGAAAACCAAGCAGCTCTCGACAAACACATTCAGAGCGAGGTTTCTAAAAACAACGTTGCATTCTATGAATCGGGCGGCCTGGCCAGGCCGTTGTCCGAGATGGACATCCGCATCCATACAGAGTACCGCAAATGACAATCTGTTTTATCTTTTAAATGGCTCAAATATTCATATCCTTCCTGAGCATTTTCATATGATCAGCCCCTTGCGCATAGCTCGAAGAGGCCGCCACACATTGCCCGATTTTTACTTTATTGCTCCTGCTGATGACTTGCACAGTGCTTACCACGTTTAGAGTCAAGTGAGTTTTTTAGTTCTCATTCGGCCATTTCTGCATTCCTATTGATTCTTATCTCACGTCCCCCATTGAGGGAACCATTTCTCCTGGATTCTACCTGGAAATAAATGGTAATCGGCCTTCATATCCATCGAGATGGCTGATGGCCGTACAACCAATATTCATATCGTGACTTACCCACTACATTATGCTCAGTGAAGGTGTTTCTCTGCCTTTTGACCGGTTATGTGAGAAGGGAGTGCTTATCGGTGTTCAGCGGGACCCACATGTGTTCGCGTGCCACGGATCCCCTTGATTATCTGTGGTCTCCTCGGGCTTCATGGTGAGTCTCTCAAATACTGATACAAAACGCGGTCTAGCACCCCTTCCAGGAGACGGCTCATTTCTTCAACCAGCAAGGTTATACGAGAGCTCTCGGTTTTACGATGCCTCCGCTGTGTAACCCTGACTACAAGTGTATGCCTCTACGTCTCCCTCCGCAGACACAGGCTCTTAGCAGCCCGACATTCAGGCCTCCTCCTCTCGACGGCTCATTGACCCTGCCTGAGATGTACGACATGCATTACAGCCACACCCCACACCATCCTCTCTTCGTCTTCGCGGATAGCCAAGGAGTTACCCATGAGATACTATGGCCTACCGCAGTATGCGCAGTGCATCAAGTCGGTCATATTCTATGGCCAAGAGTCGGCAGTCCCATTTCAGCTGGCCGACGTCCCATCGTAGCGATTCTCGCAGCATCTGGTGAGAGGCCACAACTATCTCACCCAGGCGGCTGTCTCATGGGTGAAATAGATACCATCACATACTTCACGGTCATGGTCGGGATCATACGAGCCGGATACGCGGCTTTTCTGATCTCTACGAGAAACTCGTCCGCTGCCATCGCTCATCTCCTGGGCAAAGTGAAAGTAGAACTTGGTAGGAAGGGAGAACTCACTTCAAGTACTCGTAGAAGAATCTCTCAAAATGCTTCCGGGTGTGGAGGCCCGGATAAGGATAGGTGTCTCCATCATGCCCAACTTTGAGGAGTTATACGTGGAGCACGAGTCTTTCCAAATGTTACCCTTCGCACACCCTGCCATGGATGACCCTGCAATATTCCTTCACTCTTCTGGTAAGCTGTACTCGACCCGTTCAGAGACTGTCATCTGTTTTACTTGCCACCGCAGGTTCCACCGCACTCCCAAAGCCGGTTGTATGGACCCATCACATGATGCTCCAGCTTGGAATGATACCCTGAGTTTCACACTCGATTGCATTTACACGGTCTCACCAGATGCAAGACTTCGGGGAGTGTGACTTGACCGGCAAACGCCTGTCATGTCATGCCATGCCTATGTTCCACGGAATGGGTATGATGCAAACTGCCTGGACTGTGAGTAGCACACCACTCTACTTTACCAGACAATGTTTGAGAACTGCTCTACCAGGCAGCAAGCGGCCTAGTCATCACCGCTTTCATGCCGTGCACTCCAGCTGTCGCTCCCACACCCGAGAATGTTATTAAAGGAGCCCTCGACTGCGAAAGCGATATTGTTTTCTGTGTTCCGAGCTTCGCAGAAGTACGTTATAGCCCCTAGTATCAGTCTAATGCTTACAAGAAGCCAGGCGTGGTCACGCAACGCAGCATATGTCGACAGTTGCGTGAACTAGACGGAATTGTGAGCATTCAAGGATCATTCCGCAGCGATAGCGTCGCCTGACTCCTCATGCATTGCTTAAGCTTTACGACGGTGGCCCACTTTCTAAGGAAGCGGGCGATAATCTTACTCGAGAGGGTGTTTCTGTGTTTACACTCTATCGATGGTAAGCAGCCCCGAGAGCCGGTAAGAAGACCGCAAGTGCTTAGTCTTCGACAGCACCAAGGGGGGTATCATGAGCACTATTTTACCGAGTAGGTCTCGATGAGAATTCGCGCGCATGCGTAAGTCTAACCGTGGTCGTGGCGCACATACAGAGAGCCCCGGCGAACACATCAAGGGTCACTTTGTACCAGACGGGACCGGAAACTATGAATTCTTGATGATCGTGAGTTCTTCCTATCATTATTGACATGTGGTATACTTATTACCGGACAGGCGCTCCCTTATCATTTACCCTCCGTGTTCAAGACGACAGTAGACGGGACCGATGCATGGGGAATCAGTGACCTCTTGTCTCCTCATCATACTAAACCGGGGCTGTGGAGGATACATGGACGTGTCGATGACCAAATTATGCACAGCACCGGAGAGAAGATAAGAGCATGCATCTGTAGACTGTCGAGGTGTCAACTAACAGAAGCCCAAGACGAACCCAGGACCACTGGGTGAGTACTATGGATATCTTACGTATCATGCCATCCTAACAGGTACCTCGAAGAGAGCATATTGGGTCGAGATCCGCGCGTGGCTGGGTCCGTCATGTTTGGTCGCGGCCAATTGAACGCTGGTGTTCTCATAGATCCCAGTCCCTCGGAAGGTTTTGACCCAAATGATATGGGCAAACTCATCGCGTTTCGAAACCTCATCTGCTGAGTCGTTCTTCATATAGCACGTCTGAGCATTCGAGGTTCTGACATTCAGAAAGGCCTACCATCGAACGTATAAATAATTATGCTCCGCAACACTCCCGTATCTTCAAAGAAGTAGATTTATTTTCGCTAGCGAAGTATAAGGCGTACTCAGACGCTTGACAGACGATAATCGTGGCGTCAGGGCCCTTTAAACCTTTCACCTACACTGCGAAGAACACAGCCCGTAGGCAAGCTGTTCTAGCTCAGTACGAAGAGGAGATCCAGCAGTTATATGACTCCGCTGAGGAATCGATTCAAGCTAATATACCGCCTCCGGGCAAGTGGTCTTACGTAGAGTCTATCAAATACGTGCGAACAGTGGTGCATCAAGTTTTGAAGTATCAGGTGCTGGACTCGGACGACTTATTCCAACATGGCTGCGACAGGTCGGTATAATTGGCTCTTTGTCTGATCTTTCTGCTCACTCGGTCCTGGTTTGCAAGCCATGTGAATTAGAAATACCCTCCTACATGCTTTGCGTCAATCGATGCGCAATGTGAGGGATGTGACCCCGAGCTTTGTCTACGAGCATCCAAACATTGCTAGGCTGGCTCAGTTTATGTCTTATCAGGGCTCCAGCACAAGATCGCATGCCCCCAGTTCCGACAAGTTATCCGAAATGGAAAACATGGCTGAGGCGCATAGCCAAGATCTTCCTCTTCATAGTCCCACGTCCACGCATGCTGCAGAGGACACCGTCCTCCTTACCGGTAGCACAGGAGGTCTCGGTGCGGCCATCCTGGCGCGGCTTCTTAGGGACACGGCCGTGCGCAAGGTTTTTGCTATCAATAGGCGAAGCGGGTCCGGTACGAGCCTGTTGGAGACACAGAAGAAGTCTTTTTCTGAGAGAGATCTTGATAGCACGCTTCTCTAATCACCTAAGCTGGTACTTATCGAAGCCGATGTAAACGCGATTCCGCCAGTCTTACCATCGGAGGTGGTCGAAGAGGTCAAGCTTTTGCAATGTCACATCCTCCCTGTTGAAGACTCACCACCTCTTCTTTAGATCGAGGACTCGTGCACGCACATCATTCACAACGGTGGGTTGTATCTACACTCCGTCCTCGGATATAGTGACACATTGCAAAGTTCAGCATACACTGTGGATATCAAGATGACGTTGCAATCATACGAACCTCATGTCCAAGGCGTGCGCAATCTTGTTGATATTTCGCTGACATCAAGGCTGTCCTCGCCTCCGCGTTTGTTGTTCATCAGTTCGGTCGGCGTATTGCTCAGTGAGTACATCTTCAGGACCGTCCTCCAGGTAGTATTCTGACGCTTTTATTAGATATTGCAACTGATATGACTGGTACTCGCATGGATGAGAAATTTGTGGAGGCTACTGCCGCTGAAGGTTCTGGATACAGCGAGTCCAAATGCGAGCGACTACTCGAAGAAGCTTCTTTACGTAGCAAACTTAGGCCCATCGTGATACGAGTGCATCAGGAAACACGCGGGTTCCTATAAAGCGATCTATAGGCTGGATAGGTAACATAGGCTCATAGGAACGTCCGTTCCGGTATAGCCGCACATAGTACCACAGTTGCAATAGACACTATGCATAGCCGCAATAGCCACCATAGCAGAGGCTGTATAGGCATGCATATCACTCGATAGACACCGTAGGGCAGGTATAAGCAATGAAAGAATTTGATATTTGAGGAGATACATCCATGACTATACTATATCCCTCGTGTTAGCCCTGGAACTAGTTTTCTACACCTGCGACTGCTGCCGCCCATTCCCTGCGCATGTTCTCTAACTCAGTCTCATCAAAGCCCGATGATGCTTTGCAGTCTTCACCCGGTACCTTCGCAAAATCACTATGTTCCGTGGTTGGTTACTGTCTCAGGATAAAATATTGATGTAAACCCACCGAGCACCATCCAGAAGCTGGGACTGAATGCGTTCAACA